>NC_065597.1:21434448-21656948 GCF_024542745.1 Macaca thibetana thibetana | reverse complement strand
TGTTTCGAGTATATAGAAAGTTACTGAGGTCAGACTATTCATGTGCCCAGATCCGGAATTGAAGACCACCTGACCCCTTGTCATTTCTATAAAGACTAGAAAAAATAAAGGGAGGGAACAGATACTTCAACCCAGGAACCCCTGGAGGGCAGGCGACCCCGGCTTTAGTTGTCCTGGGTCCACAGTACTCCAAATGAGCAGCTGGGAACTGTAAAGGTCCCGTCATGTCAGGAATGCCTGTTCCCTTTGAAACCAAGGGTGGACGCCAACTGACAGGAAGATGGAACGGGTTGGTGACCCTGAACTTGACCCTTCCACAGTATGGGTCTGCAGAAGTCTGATGAACTTACCTCACTTAACTCTTTCTGGGCATTTCTGCACAGAGAAGCCCTTGAACCTCCAAAGAGCAGGGAGAACTCCGCTCTCGCTGCTGAAAGGGAAAACACTGTGGCCAAGGTCCAGCTTTGTAAGGCAACTTCCACTGTGCCCGGGGAAAGACCACAGAGTCAGGAAACAGTTATTTAGCACAGGCATTTGGGGGATTCAAACAGACTTGCAATCTGGTTTCATAGATGGCGAGGGCTTTGAAAGAAAGCGAAACAGGATAGACCTGATTATTCTGCAGCAGAGAAACTGGCCTTTTAAGCTGAACCTCATGACTGTATCAGGATCCTGGTCCTGAGTGTTTTTTCACAGTTCTTTTGTTGCATGGTATATTTCTGCTCATGTATGGTATATTTCTGCTTAGATTGACCAGGAAGGGCCCCGTGGCACAGTCAAGGCAAGACCTCTGCGGGTTCCAGGCACTCTCAAGTTTGGAAAAAGCCACATCACATCATATCCAAATGCACTAAAATAGTTCCATTCCCCACATTCAATATGATTGAAATCTAATGATACAAGACTTGTGCTGTGGTTGACTAGTGACATCATATTATGTTTTGCAGGTATTTAATGATACTTTGAAAGATTCTGACTTTGCAATTTTCTTTCCATAATTCAGAGCCAGTAATATTTTTACAGGTCTCAAATATGTGTGCAGGTCCCTGACAAGCTCTTGTACCCTAAGCCCTGTATGTACCTATTGTACCTGATAGAAAATCCAGCCCTTTTCTATGGTACCAAAAGACACGCTCCAAAGAAAAGCGACAAATATGAAAACGCAGTGAAACATCCCGACACAGCATACTCTGCCATTGACCAAAACAAACACATACACACCCTACTCCAGTTTTTCTCTCAAGGGTCCCTATATCCTCCTTCTCTGCAGACAGCCAGAAAAAAAAAAGAAAAGAAAAAAGAGACAAGTCACTCCACTTACGCCAGCTGAATGCCTGGGATGGTTGCTCTTTGGAGATTTCTCTGTGTCCAAGACAACAGTTCACACTCTAAGACCCTTTGGGTGGTTTCAGGTGCAAGACTTCGCAAAATTACAGCCCTTAGCGCCAATAAAAATCTTTACAACAATTTTTGAAAGATTTTTTTTTTGAAACAATTTCTGCAAATTATCTTTGGACAAATATATGCAAAGATAAGCTGACAACTTTCCAAACTCGTCCATTGTTTCTGGACTCACAAACAAAAGGGAAGGGAAGTAAATGATGTGAGTGTACTTCATTTATGTACTCACAGGAGTCCCAATTCTTACAACTATTTTGTATATATTTTTAATATGGTTTATTAAATATTGCACTGGAAAATATAAACCACTTTATTAAAGTCATTAATATTTTATAATAAAATATGAAGTATTTTATTAACTGCATATTGTTTTCTGTTTTCTCGTTTTATATTTTAACTAATTGAAAAAAGAAACTTTTCATCCAATCTGCATCATTCCATTTCTGGCTACTCTTCCACGGCCCCCTGGCCACCATTTGGATTGTTCTGAGAAGTAGGAAACTCTATTCAGTTCACCAGGTTGTGGGCAGACAGACAAAAACAAAAACAGTCTGCCCATTAGTCCTGCACAAAAATGATCACTGGACATAATTAATCAGCGATGTGCACCGCTGTGGACATAGAAACACAACTGTCTTTTCTCCCCAACAATCCCTGCCCACTCAAGTGTTCAGGTACTCAGTTACATTCAACACAGGCTAATTCACTTATCCTCAACAAGTGGGCTATTGATTTTTGCCTGTTTTCAGAACAGCCTGGGGCTTTCTGAATGACAATAGCGTCCCCTATTAAAAAAAAAAAAGAAACACACACAAAACTGCGATTCTGGGGAAATGCCCTTTCACTTGTCCTAATCGGGTTGGCTTCACATTTGTCTGGATGCGTTCATATATTCAACTTGGTGTCGCTGATTTTCGCAGCACTCTTTTCTCCTTGCTCCTGCGGAATGTGGCATATTTCTTGTCTTTTTAAGCTGACAGGTCAAGAGGATTTGTTTTTTGTTCAGAGGGGCTCATATGAAGGGTGCAAGAAATTCCCTGACATAGCAGGAGCAGGACATCAAGCATCCTTTCCCTGCCCACCCCCCTTTCTTTCTTCTCTTGGTCATCAACTTGTGAAAAACATGTAGCCCCACATTCTAATTTTCCTAAAGAATAAATCCAGAGTAACCATTTAATTTGTACTTCTACATTAATGGTAAATAGCATCCTTCATATAAAAGAGAGGCGATTGAAAAACGATGTAAAATTTCAAATGTGCTAAACTTTTTAAATGAGTGCACCAAATTAGAAAACAGACTACAAAGAGAGCCAGTTTTTGTTGAAAAGATGTGTTTTTACGTTAATTATATGAAGTTTTAATAATAGCCCAGTGGTAAATTTTGACTGTGTTAACAAAACTATGATGATTGGCTGTGGACTAGTAGTTTGATAGCCATAAATGTTAAGCATAAGGTGAACAATATCTTTAATTTGGGAGGGCATCCCTCCTAGCAGAATGTGTCTCCTAACTAGTATATATTTTGACAATAGGCATTTGAGATGCTGCAGTACTACTCCAGCCAAAGCTGCCCATTCAATTCAGATGCTGAGTCTGTTAGAAATGCGCAAGTTTCAGCCTCTTTCGCCATGCAAGAGGCATTTGAACTTGCATATTAATTACAGGGCCAAATCTGGGTGCCGGATTAAAAGAACACACACCCACTCCACTTGACCAGGGGGAAGGTTCAGTTTAACCACTGAGTGCCCCAGCATTGCTTCATCAAGCTTCTTCCTATCCTTTCCGCGAAGAGCAAAGATAGTTGGCTATTTGCATCATCTGTAGACACTCAGGAATGCGGCAAAGAACATAAGCATAAGAGGCAGAGTTGTAATTCTGGATAGCTGAGTTTCTAAATAATGAGATTTTAAAATTTGAGTTGTTAATTATGTGGCTCTAGAAAGGGCAGGCACTGGATGATTTTTTAAACTCAGGGCATATTTTCCATTCTTTAGTTAGCACAATGGTAACAGAAAACTGGCTGCCCTTTTGACAAGGGCCGAGGGAAAGAAAAAGACAAATAGGTGGAGTGGTCTTGCCTTTCTTTCACTGAGAGGAGAAAAGCGAGGTTCCCTCCCTTCACATGAGCCCTGTCTTTGTGTTTTGCACCTGGGTTTTTTTTGGTTTTTTGGTTTTTGTTTTTAAGGACTTAAGAACTCAAATCACTAAGTATTGATTACATAAGAGGTGCCTGAGCAAGACATACCTTGAGGGAGACAGAGGAAGAGGAAGCAGGAGGCTGGAGAGAGAAGGCTAACAATTAAAAAATTATGGGAAAACAATGAAGCATCAAATATCATGAAGCGGCAAACTCACAGGATACAGATACATCGGGCATTCCTAGACTTTGAGAGTTCAAGGTCTAGTAAAGAAAAAAATAAAAAAAGCTGGCCAGGCTAACAGAGACTTAAGAACTTTTAAGTTTGCCACCTGAGGGCTTTAAAAAGAAAACAAAATCAAAGAACATTTAAAAAGGAAAGAAAAGAAGGGAGGAAGGGAGAGAGGGAGGGAAAAAGGAAGGGAGGGAAAAAGGGAAGGAGGGAATGAGGGAGGGAGGTAGGAAGGAAAGAAAGGAAGGAAAGAAGGGAGGGAGGAAGGGAGGGAGGAAAGGAGGAAAGGAGGAAGGGAAGGTGGAAGGAATGGGGAAGGTGGGAGGGAGGAGGGAAGGAGGGAGGGGGAAGGAAAGAAGGAAGAAAGGAAGGAAGGAAGGAAGGAATCTTTTTTAAATCTTTATTAAAGGAAATGGTATTTATCACTGAAGAATAAATAATAGAATTCTAAAATAAATAGTTTAAAACTGATTCAATGTAGCTCATGAAAAACTCACTATTTTGCATTTTTCTAATTTTTACAACAGACTGGTGAAAGTTCTGTCACAGACGGACCTCTGGGATTTGACAAATGACAATTCTCTTTTGCTCACCCTCACAGCATCGCTCGGCACCATGCTTGGTACAAGCGTTCCAGGATTATTTGCTGAATAAATGAGGGCCCATGTACAGTAACATCTGCCGCACTAAAGCGTTCATGAGGGCCAGAGAAGTCAGCATTAAGAGGACAGGATGTGAGACCATGAAGGCATTGGTGTGGCAGAGAAAATAAGGAAGGCCCCAGGAATTACATTTGGAGGACATGTAAAGAAAATATTTTGGGCCCATCCACACGTATTTGAATTTATGTCTTCAAAATACAGATTCTAATTTTATTTATTTATTTATTTATTTATTTATTTATTTATTTTTAGACAAGGTCTCGGTCTGTCACCCAGGCTAGAATTCAGTGGCGTGATCACAGCTCACTGCAGCCTCAACCTCCTGGGCTCAAGGGATCCAACCGCCTCAGCCTCCTTAGTAGCTGGGACTACAGGTGTGTGCCACCATGCCCAGCTAATTTTCTTTTACGTTTTGTAGAGACAGGGTTTCCCTATGTTACCCAGGCTGATCTTGAACTCCTAGGCTCAAGCAATCCTCCCACGTCAGCCTCCCAAAATGCTGAGATTACAGGTGTGAGCCATGGCGCCAGTCAGGTTCTAATTTCTGGGACAGTCTATTGACACTGAGTCAGATGGAGAGTGGCTGGTCACTTGCCTTTCCCCACCCCACCCCACTGGTTCCAACTAGCTAAGAAACAAAGTATTCTCTTTCAATTTCATTACAGGATATATATATATATATATATATATATATATATATATATATATATAAAATATTTATTTACTTATTTTGAAAGTGTCTCACTCTGTCGCCCAGGCTGGAGCGCAGTGGCGCAATCTTGGCTCACTGTAACCTCCTCCTCCCGGGTTCAAGCGATTCTCCTGCCTCAGCCTCCTGACTAGCTGGGACTACAGGCGCCTGCCACCATCAGCTGATTTTTGTATTTGCAGGTGAGATGGGGTTTCAACATGTTGGCTAGGCTGGTCTCAAATGCCTGGCCTCAAGTAATCTGCCCTCCTCAACCTCCCAAAGTGCTGGGATTGCAGGCGTGAGGCACTGCACCGGGCAGGATATAGTTTTTTTAAATGCACGTAGTTTGCCTGATCACCCAAAGGAGGTTCATCCCTGATGATCACAATGAGATCTTTTTGGTGCAGCTGAGGCTGGTGAGAGGACAGGCCCAAAGGGACCTTCTGGCCCCTCAAGTCACCACCTGGTGACTTAAACGATGAGCTTCCAATGCCTTATCTGTGCCAGGAAAATGATATTGGCACTTCTCCAGGTGTGGCAGAGAAGCTGTTAGATGGCGTGCATAGAACAGCAAAGCACAGAGCCTTGCCCTGGAGTGGGGGCTTAATAGCAATGGAAGAAAAAAAAAAAATCTGACTGCAGCTAGTACTCCATCTCCACCCCATTCACAATTTCTGAAAACACGCTAGATACTGGCAAGATGGAGAACTAAATTTTGTTGAAGTTAAGAACGCAGAATGGTTCTGATAAGGGAGATGGAAAGAGTAAGCTAATCAGCAACGACAAGTAAGAAGTGTATGCAGAAGAGACAGTGGAGATTCAAGTCTCCGGACTGGCAAAAATTACTGAATTTCTCTAAGCCTCAATTGTTCTCATCTGTAAAATGGAGAGAATGATAGCATCTACTCTTAACAGACTTACATGGAATGCTACAAGATCAACCACGTAAACCACTCTGTGCAGTGCGCAGCATACAGTAAAGTGATCGTTAAAGAACTATGATTTATTATTATTTTCACTATTCCGATCATGACAATGATCAGAACAGAGTATCCGCTTGAAAAACCTGGCAGGAAGGATGTGGCTACTTTAGATTTCAGTTTATCTTTTGCATGCAAAGGGATGATGCTACTAGCACGACATCATTCGTTGTCAGCCAAATAAGATCTATCCAGAAGAGGCCGGGCTTGGTGGCTCCCACCTGTAATCCCAGCACTTTGAGAGGCCAAGGTGGGCGGATCACAAAGGCAGGAGTTTGAGATCAGCCTGGCCAATATAGTGAAACCCCGTCTCTACTAAAAATATAAAAAATTAGCCAGGCATGGTGGCACGTGTCTGTAGTACCAGCTACTCAGGAGGCTGAGGCAGGAAAATCGCCCGAACCCGGGAGGTGAAGGTTGCAGTAAGCCGAGATTACACCACTGCACTCCAGTCTGGATGACAGATCAAGACTCTGTCTAAAAAAAAAAAAAAAAAAAAATCTATCCAGATCTATCCAGAAGAGAACAGGAGAAGAAAATATGAATGGTATATTACTAAAGAAAGAGGTAACTCTCACAGTCCTCTATGCTCTGACTAAAGAGAGATTCTGCTAGTGTGATTAGTTCAAAACCGTGTAATAAGCCCAATGGAACCATTTTAAAATAAGACTCTAATTTCAGGAACCTAAGGAAGTCTGCATTTTAATAAGATATTTCATTGTATCCCAAATACAAAACCATTGTTTGCCTGACGCTATAATTTACTATTAGACACTGCACTATTACCAAAGCAAAATGAAACAGACGATGATTTCACTAATAAAACAATTGGATCATGAGGCAAAGCCCAGCTCGGCACTTAAAACAGGGCTGAATAACTCCAAGTAGGGATCTGCATAGTCAAATATTCTCAGTTGGAATTTCACCTTTCCCTACTCTTCCGCGGAGAAAATCATTGAAATAGCCTGCTAACAATACCATTACTGTCTCCTACCTTAATCCTTTGTTCCTTCCAGAGAAAAGACTTCTGCTGATTATGAATATTCCACTCTATAATTTCCATCAATTAATATACTACCACATTCTTATTATGGTATTAATAGCTTCTTGATTTACATTAGAAAGTATATATTTTACACCATGGGTAAAGCTATTTCTTCCCCTTTAAAGCAAAGTGCTTATATAAAAAGAACTTACAATTTGGAAAATGGAGGTGGGGTATGTGTGTGTGAACAATGGCTTGGAGATAATAGATTCTATTCTCTTTTCTGGTTTGTTTTCCTCTCTGCCGGGGAATTCCTATGCCCCAGTCAAGGAAGGCAACACAGTTGCCCTGAACCTCCTCTGTCCTCTCCGTTTCTTTCTAGAGTTAAGCCTGCCTGTCTCTCCAGAATCTGTCTCCAACTGTTCACCGAACTCAAGAGTTTGCAATTGGCTTTTCACAAACACCCAAAGAGGCAAAGAGGGACCCGGCTTCCTTCTGGGTGAGTAAGATAAGGTAGGTGGCACTGAAGAAGAAAGGAATCTTGGTGACAAAGGAGCTCTGTTTGAGTGGCAGAGAGGCCAACCTGGGTTTGCCTCTCCATCCCTGCTGGGCGAGGAGCCATGTCACTTATACTCCCTGAGTCCTGAAGACCTGACCCATAAAATCAGGGTATTTACATCCCTGCCCCAGGTATTTTGTGGAAACCAAACAAGGTTGAGGGTGCAGGCAATGCTTTAAATAGTGACAGAGGGATGTCAGAAGCTCTAGTAGGAAAGGCGGTCTCCTTGCCCAGGCACATTCAAAACTGCAGATGCCCTGTAAAGACCGAGATGGCCACAGGGTCACACAGGCTTCTCCCTGTCACGACAGGCAGAGGATTCTAAGCGTGAGTCACCTGCACAGCAAAGAGACCTCTGAGTCCATTCTAGACCTCCAGTTCAAAGGATTCAGCACTCCCAAGGTGGCTGTACAGAGAAGTCAAGCCTAGAATTCTCTTGGTGTCCAGAGTTCAGGGCTTATGCTTTCATGGCCCTATTGTCCTGCTGTCGTTTTAGGGCAGTTTCGTCAGCTACCAGGGTATATCGAAGAATCTAGAAGATTCTAGTCTCAGTTATGCCACAGGGTAGCTGTGCAGTCACAAGATGGGTCCTTCACCTCTCTGGACTATGGTCCCACAAAATGAGGATGATTCCTAGCAGAAGTGGTATCCTGCCCTCATCTTTCATTCTGTAAACATGGATAGTTTAACCCACGGAGGGTTCGGGGGAAAGAAAAGAATACTTAAAATGGAGACGACTTCACATAAAAATCCAAGTCCTCGATTCTGTTGAAAACAACCCAGTAACAAATAGTTGGAGCTGGGCAGAGGGGGGGCTGTTTCCCTCATCTGGGGCTCCCCTTCCAGCTATGCTGTATCTCTACTTAGTCCATTTCTCTTATTTATGGTAACCTACAGCTGACCCTGTGATACGGTTCAGCTGTGTCCTTACCCAAATCTCATTTTGAATTGTAGTTCCCACAATTCCCATGTGTTGTGGGACAGCCCCGGTGGGAGGCAATTGAATCATGAGGGCAGGTCTTTCCTGTGCTTTAGTCATGATAGTGAACAAGTCTCACGAGATCTGATGGTTTTATAAGGGGGAGTTTCCCTGCACAAGATCACTCTTTGCCTGCTGCCATCCATGTAAGATGTGACTTGGCTCCTCCTTGCCTTCCACCATGATTGTGAGGCCTCCCCAGTCATGTGGAACTGGGAGTCCATTAAACCTGTTTCCTGTATAAATTACCCACTCTCGGGTATGTCTTTATTAGTGCAAGAAAACAGACTAATAACACCACCACGGCACCTTTGAGTCCTAGAAATATGGTGGTTGAGCCACTGTCATTTAGAGAGCTCACTGTCCCTTCCTCAAGATGGACACGACTCTCTTCCCAGAGGTTTTGGCAAGACCCAGAGGGCAGAAACTGACCCCCAGTCTCCTGGGCGTAACAATTCTCCCTCTGTTGCCCCACCCCACTTCCTAAACACAAGGCATCTGCCGATGTCCCTTGGTCCAACCTGTCTCTTCAGGGGCCGCTCTGAGACTCAGGAGCAAATGGTGATTGGTAGGCTTGGGTTTTGCTGCATTCCTCCCCAAACTGTGTCAGGAACAATTAAGTGGTGAGGTCTGGAAATGAGAGGAATGTGGCCCTCCTGAGTCCGTGTCTACACATGACCAGGGCCATCCACTGGGCCAGCTTAGTGAAAAACACCAGTCAGAGGGGCTGCCTGTTTGAACTGACAGGCCAATTCCCCAGTCATGGTCACAGCCTTGGGCTATGGCGGGGGCAGGGCAGCAGGCCCTTTGGTTTCCTTCCCATTTAAAGCACTTTGCAGAGTCTCAAGCCCAAGGTGGAGATTCAGTTCAATGTCTGTGGATTGATTGATTAATTTAAAGCCCCTGAGAGATCCCGGAGGTTCACAGATAAAGCTAGAGGAGCTGAGAATTTTCCACTTTCTCAAAAGGAAAATGTGCAAGAAGCAGCCCCCTTATTGCAGGTGATTTACATTTCTGTCTTGATCCCGGAACTGGAGGAAGGGATGAAGCCTCCATCAGCAACCCCTGGAGTTTAGCCGAGAGCAGCTTGAGCTGGCATTCAGATTCTGATCTGACACCTTCCTGACACGAAACAAATTGTGAACCCCAAAGTGGAGTCTGATTGTTCAAACTTAGGGGTCCAACCAGTCTTGACCTTGATGCTGAACCTGCCACTTACTACTTGCCTAAGCACATCACTGAAACTCCCGGTGCCTCAGTTTCCCTGTTGAGAGGCGGGAATTTCAGTGAGCTATTGGTGTCATGTGTTTCGAACAGTGCCAGGCAGAGTAGCCGCTCACTAAAAGCTATCTATTTGTATGAAAGTGACAATGAAGAGGCCAGAGAAGTTCTCACCAAGCACAAAAGCCAAGACTTCAGGGGCTGCCCCAGATGAACATGACTCCAGTGCCCTTTCCAGGTACACCGTAGTCATTGGGATATTAACTCTTTTTGCCTTTAAGTGGAGAGATGCTCCTGCTTCAACCAGTGCTGTGATTTTTGAAAGGAGATATCTTTTCAAAACGTTTGCCTGCAAACTGCCACAAAACACATCAAGCCAGGAGGAGTGTTGGCGTCTCCGATGGCATCGACCTGAGAGCCTGCCTGGTCAAAGTCCCTCCCCCAAGTGAGCTCTTGCCATGGCAAGAGATATCTGGCTATTTGCTGAATTGTATCAGAGCAAAATGAACCAAAATGCACAGGGGCCAGGGAGGGGGGAAAGAGGAAGAAGTTAATAATACCTTATAAATTCAATTTGCATTCCCCTCTCGATTTTAACCCAATCTACATGAGCTTTCCAAAATAAGCAGTCATTTGAAATCCTCCCACGTGACAGACAGTCTTACACATTTTAAAACACAATCCGTTTATTAAACCTAACGGGCACAATGTGGTTTTAACTGGTTCTAGAATATTCTGATAGTGAAATATTTTCTGTTTCTGGGCCAGAACTGGTCATTTCTTCTTGAGAATATGATGTTTGAAAATCAGTTCCTCCTATTATAGATTTCTCCCTCAGCTTGTAGAAAATCCATGATTCCCTAAACATTGGTCTTTGAAAGCACATTGACTAAAATCTTCATGCTTAATTCATGAAGCGCAGTCTGGAGATTAGTGGAGCTGGACATAGACCAGGAATACTTTATCATATTCTAATAAGCAGAGGCTGAAAATTGCATTTCTAAAGCTACAGTATTAAAGGGCATACCGCAAAACATGACCCAAACATAACTCAGTAGTTTTACAGTGTCTGAAAAGGCTTTGATATGATAAAGTATGCTGACGAGGGGAATAAATACAACTAGAAATTTCTGAATTTAAAAAAGAAAAAAGCAGGGAGGGCTTAGCAAACATTCAGTATATTCATGGAAATATATATATAAAATAAACTCACATATTGTGATTCCCATTAAGCAAGTACTGACTATCAAGTCATGCTATCGAAGATCACTGTGGCACCACAATTTAGGGGTTTGGAAAGCATAAAAGCAAGAGAGATGAAAAAGAAAAAAAAATTTTTAAAAACCTAATGAGGTTAATTTGAAGGTTTCCGGAAAAATCTAAGTCCTGGCTTTTCAACTTAAAACAAGTCACCAGTATTGTTTCTGAAAGCAGAAAGCAAAGCATATGGTGTGGTGGGCGGCCACAAATGCTTAATGGTGGACCAAAGACATTGCTCAGAAAATGGTGCAACATAAAACACCCACTGATGCAGGCACTCGCCACCTACAAAATGATGGCAATGGGTAAAGAGTCACCAGAGAATCCAAATGCATGAATCACCAGTGCATATGGCCCCAAGTACAGTGCCTGGCACATAGTCGGTGCTAATAGTATCTCTTTAACTGATTGACTGATTCCTTGATTAATATATGAAGGAGTGAAAAAGCAATGGAAACAGCTCCTATGCACTTCCCAAGAGCTCCTGGGGACTTTGGAACTACCCTACTAAATGCTTGCTAAGCTGTTTTCCCTCTACAGAGGCACCAGCTAAAATAAACAAAGCAATAGGTCAGGAGCAGTTCTCACAAAGACAGTAGCACCCAGGTTGTAAGCACCTGGCTCCAGCATTTCCACACAGAAGAGGGTAGGGGAGCAGCAATGAGGTTGAGAGGGGATGGCACGCTGCGGGTTCAAAGGATTTGTCTTTAAACTGCATCTGCATAGCTAGAACATGGTTACTCTTTAGACTACATGTTTACTGAGGACAGCATCAGGAGAGTGTGGGGGCTGCTTTGAAGAGTGGGTTGATTGTGTGTGATCTCCAGCCCTCAAAGCCAGCCCCATCACTGCTGAGATCACAGTAGAAACATGAGAGCCACAGAAACCATGCTGATTTATATCATTTTATTTTTATGGCTGTACACTCGCCTTGCACCCTTCGGTCCCTTAATGAAAGGGCTTGGCTTACTTTCCACTAGGTCCGGCTTATCTCCCTACTGAATCTCCCTGCTGGCTTCCAATGACACAGTCCATGCTCCCCCCAAAAATGGGCCTTGAAATGAGCACCTTCCATAGGTCTGGGTCTCCTCTACTTCAGTTGGCTGGTCCTTGCACACCTGTCCTGTCCCCAGTCTTGGAACACCCCATCTTGCACACCTTACAACCTCAATCTTGGAAGTCACCTTAGCACCCCTGATGTGCCCTGCTGGGCCAGGGCTGGCTATTCCTGCTGTGGGTTGCCACAGCAGCCTGTGTCATCCCACCGTGACCTGGATTACATCTTCACTGATGTACACCTTCCCCACCACACTACATGCTCTTCAAGGGCCAAGACCTTGACAGCAAACTGGTGCAGATCCAGGCCTAGCAGAGCCTGGCCAGATAGGATCTCAAAACATTTCTATTGCATGAAACAAATGAACAAAAGAAAAGTGGGTAAACCCAACGTATCCAACCATACAGGATGACTCTGGATATCATCTTTTCTTTTGCTGATACCATCAAAACATAGTATCATCTTTTGTTTTGTTGATATAACCAAAAGATGATATCATCTTTTGTTTTATATTCACGTTAAAAAAATAAGGCCTACCATGTATAATACATATATATGTCATACATGATTAGAAATTTTGAATATAAAGATGAGCAGAAAGAACAAAGAGTACAAAACTTCTCATATTCCCACCATTTAGTATTTTTCCCACTCTGAGTATATGTCTTATCCCCTTTGAATGTTGAAGTTCTTTTCTACTCTCCTGAGTTCAGGTTTCTTTTTAGTTTTATTTTGTTTTTAATTGATATGTTAAATATGAAGAATAAATTGTGGTGTCCTGTTGCACAGAAAGGTGAATACAGTTAACAACAAGGTATCACATATTTCAAAACAGCTCAAAAAGCGGATTTTGAATCTTCTCATCACAAATAATAAATGTTTGAGATGACGGCTATGCTACTTACCTTGAGCCAATCATTACACCATGTATAGATGTACTGAGTTCAGGTTTCTGCCAGCAGCTATCTGAGGAGCCATCCCAGGGCCACTCTGAGTATGGCTCACCATCAAGACATCCGCACTGGCCAGCTGGGGGTCAGGTGACCCTGTATGCCCTATCTTAAGGACACCGTGTATCTCTGATAGTTACATGTGTTGGAGACGGAGTGATTGAGGACCTCACCATTGAGAGACGTGGTCTTGTACATAGCCACGTGAAGTCATGAGTGAGTATGTTAGCTGCAAAGACATGGCGGATCTTTGATCAATGTATGGTCCCAATGAATACTGCATTCCAAAGGCTGGAGGGAGGCAGGAGTCTGTGGCTGCCAGCGGGGAGGACTGAAGCAAGGAGAAGACTCAGATGTGAAGAAGAAAAAAAAAAACAGGCTTTGGTTGCAGATTCAGGATAAAGGAGAGAGAGCGAAAAAAAAAAAAAGACATTTCCAGTTGCTCCTGCCATTGCCACTTCCCTCGTCCCATGATTGCTAAACCTGCTGGCAGGAATCTGACTCCAAATCTATTTCACCAGCAGCTGCCTGCAACGAAGTATATGTCTGCCCATCCTCAGAGGCTGCTTTTGCAGGTTTGCAATGTCTTCTCCTGCCACTGCCTCCGCTAACGCAGCCTCATGCGCAGGGCAGCTTCCACCCCCGGGTCCCCAAGCCTTTTGACAAAGTGCTTTCCCCAAACCACTCTGGTTCCCTGGGCCATGTCCCTTTTCCACAAGTCTTCAACAGTAAGGATGGGGTTACTGTGAAAGGAAATCATTGCTTTCCTGAGAGACAGGCCCTTCTGGTTCTCTTAATTATAATTCTTTACTTGCAATATGCATCGGCTGCTATTTAAATAAACAATGAGGGATTTGAAACAGAGAAACTATGAAAATGAAATTGCTTTAATTTACATCCCGAGAGACTGAGGCTATAGAGTTCTCTGAATGCTAAATAAAATAAATAAAAACTTAAGTACGTGTCAAGTTGGAGGTAGACTATGACTTATAAAAGGGGACAAAGGAGCCAGATGTGGCCCACGACAAACCCTGAGGTCCCACGCTGCCCTGCGGAATACAGAACCACCACACTGGGGCTATCGGCCCTTTCTGGAAACAACCAGGAAAGGAGGTGGAAACGCCATGGCTTATGCCACCTGAAAACCATCAGTTTGAGCCAGGTGATTGAGACTTTCCATGTGGGATTTGTACCTTGCAGGGTGGTCAGAGCAAGCCGTGTGCCAGCTGGCAAGACCAGCCAAGAGACAACAGGACAACTTGCGGGGGACCTTCCTCGGCCTTCTTTGTCCAGAGTCAGGTAACACAAAGAGACGTCAGGCTTTGCTGCAGCAAATGCAAAAATATGAGTGGATCGGGTTTTGCTGCTGGAGAGTATTGCTGGAAAAAAAAAAAAAAAAACAGTCTAGGGAAATGTCAGGAATCGACTTTGCAAGGCTGCAGAGGACCATATGAATTGATGTACACACACACACACATACACGTAGGTTTGCTTCATATATGGGGTTAAAAAGGCCCTAAGGATTCCAAGAGACAAAGGAGAGGACAGGTTAAAGGATGGGCATTAATAAGCCAGAAGAAGGAGTTGAGAAGTGACTTTATCACGCTCCTGCTGCGGACTTTACAAACATGATCACATCTCAGCCTCACGATATTTTCCCAATTGACAGGAGACGAAACTGAGACTTTTTTTTTTTGAGACGGAGTCTTGCTCTGTCACCCAGGCTGGAGTGCAGTGGTGCAATCACGGCTCACTGCAAGCTCCGCCTCCCGGGTTCGCGCCATTCTCCTGCCTCAGTCTCCCGAGTAGCTGGGACTACAGGCGCCCGCCACCTCGCCCGGCTAATTTTTTACATTTTTCATAGAGACGGGGTTTCACCGTGTTAGCCAGGATGGTCTCGATCTCCTGACCTCGTGATCCACCCGCCTCGGCCTCCCAAAGTGCTGGGATTACAGGCATGAGCCACTGTGCCCAGCGAAACTGAGACTTAAATAGTGTTTCTGATTACACAAGCTGGATATAATGACAGTGCGACAAAGACACAAACTAAGGTCATCCTCCTCCAACTCCAATCGCTAAAGAAGGAACCCAAAGATAATTTTTGTTTGTCTACAGCTTACAAATGTATGGGCCAGCTGACCCAGGAGCTCCTGGTATGTCCTTAGCTTGCACTCCTGCTGGCTCTGTCTTTGTTTCATCTCTGCTCCTTTCTGATTCTCTTTGTGTATCAGTCCCATTTTTTTTTCTTCTGCAACAGGCAGTTTTCCTCTGTTGTACGCTGGGAAGATGCTGCCAAGCAGCAGGATCCCCAGCTTAGCTGTGTGTGGTGAAGTTATGCAAATACCTCCCCCAACAACTGTGGCAGCAAAGTTCCCAGAAGAACTTAGACTGTCCTGGTTTCATATATGCTCATTCTCCCATCAAGCACTGTGGCCGGGAGTCAAGAACTGTGACTGGTCTGACCTGGGTCATGTGCCCACCTCTATGGCTGTCAGGAATTGTGATTTTGTGATCAAAACTGAAGAGGAAGACAGGTGCATGGCAAAGGAAAATGGGATAGTACAAGTGTGATGGGGGGACAATGCTGGGCAGACAAAACTGTGAGTTACAACAATAAAATATCAGTATCAAAGCCAGGCATGGTGTTCAAGCCTATAATCCCAGCGCTTTGGAAGGCTGAGGTGGCTGCACTGCTTGAGGCCAGGAGTTTGAGACCAGTCTGGGCAATATAACGAAATCTCATCTATCTATATATATATCTACATATCTATCTATCTATCTATCTATCTATCTATCTATCTATCTATCTATCTACCTATATCTATGTCTATATATAAATAAAATCAGGATCAAGTGATCCTCAACAGAATCAGGATACACTCCAGGGGAACAAGGTAGGGTGGGGAGGGCAATGACACCTGGTTTGCAAATATTCGTTGTCACTTCTTCCTTCGCTACAGAGCTTTTATATTTGCCTAGACACATTGGTGCTAGGACTGAAGGCTGCACTTCCCAGCCTCCCCGGCAGCTATCTGTGCTCAAGCAACTAAATCATCACCACTGGGAGAGAAGCAATAGCGTTGAGTGTGGCTTCTTAGAAAGCTCTTCAAAAGCGAGGAAGTTAGTGCCCTCTCGACCATTTTGTTTTCATGCTGCCTGTGGTCATTCTGGACAGCGAGTTACCATGAAGATGGAAGCAATGTCACAAAGCAGAAAGAGAAGAGGAGCCCAGGTCATCGATGATGGTGGATGTATGCCAGGCCTTGTCTTCCAGCTCTGGTTTTAAAAATTAAAAAGAAGCAACTCCACTGATGCTTCTTCCTCCTTCTCTTTGCTTCCTGATTCTTGTCTTTTTCCGCTTGCTTCATACACCTGATTCTCTGCGAGTCCAGGGGCTTGAGGAATAACTCTGTGTCCTATGGAATGTTTCCATTCTCATCACACTTGGAATGTGCTGCTTGCGTACGTTCTTACAGCTGTAATTTAATGCAGAGACTTCTGAGAAATTGTGTTCAACTCAATATCATTAAGTGGCTGCTTGAATGTTTATTTGTTATCACGCTAGCCTTCCCAAAATTCCACATCTGGGCAGAAGACACATATGTCCTATTTAATGAAATAGAACCTGACCTCCAAAGAGTGATACAGTAAAAACAAACAAACAAACAAACAAATAGAAAAACACATCCGCTTTGCAAAAAGCTTCCTTGACTAGCAGACCTTTTTTGTACCGCGCTGTTCTTTATTTTCACATATGCACATCATATATTGTAATACGAAATGGATATTGACTGCAGCTGAGGTGAATATCCACACGTATTGACCTCAGAGGTAAATATTGACTGAGACAAAGGTAAAATCGATGCTTACCTTGAGGGATAATAAATCTGGATATCTATTGAAATAAGAAGTCAATAGGCGCATTGTTACAAACACTGGTGGTTATGGTCACTTGAGCGCATTTGTACAGAGAGTGGCTGGTGGTGGTTTTCTAGAAAACTAGAGGCAGTGGTGGTAGCTCATAGAGCCTGTATTGAGTACCTTTTCTCTAGTTACATCTTCTTTCAGTTTTGTCACCAACTACCACGGCACTAAAATAACCCCAGGCCACCCCGTCCAGTGAAGCAGTCCAGCCTCCACCTTCAGAGAGCAGTTACTCAATCAGGTACTTTAGTTATCTCAGTCTGTTCTCCCTGTAACAGGAAAAACAAACTGATATGGTTATGCCCATTTTAGAGCTTGGTAAGCTGAGACTCAGAGAACTCAAGCAACTCGTCTGAGGTTACAGAGAAGATAAATGGTGGTAACCTAAATCCAAAACCCAATTGTCTGAGGTTAAAGTTGGTATCTGTCTACCACACCACAGTCTCTCAATGAGGACTATAAAGTGAGACTCCATGTAATAGAAATACATGTGAGGGAAGGGTGGATGCAAACAGTGGAAAGTGTGAGGAAAGGTCTACGTGCTGGCCACTGGAGACAGCTGTGTACTGGGCTGTTACTCTTCCATGGCCTAAAGACCCAGTCCTGGTGGTCCCAGATGCTTCATTTGAGGCTACTTAGATTTGATACAGTTCTGGCCAATGGGATGTCAGCCTAAGTGTGTTGAGGGGCCGTGAGAAAAGGTTCTCTTGTTCCTAAGAGGTACATATAGGAAGAGAAGGTGTCTTTCTTCTCTAGCAACAGGCTGTCTGGTTATGATGTCTGGAAGTGCTGAAACCATCTTCAAACAGGGAGAAAGGAGGGTGAAACTGAGGGAAAAGTTGATAGAGAATCTCAGAGAAGCAGAGCCACACCATGGCATGTCACCTCTGACCACCTGACTTCTGTACTTCAGATTAGGGGAGATAACACATTTTCACACTGGTGGAGCCACCGTGAGTTGAGTGCCTTGCATGTGTACTCCAGAGCATCTCAACTGAATGAGGAGGTACCATATTACTCCTCCTTACATGTGCAGAAACTCAGATTTAGAAATGCACAGTGTCCTGTGTGGCAGCTTGGTGCTATCTAAACTCTGGAGTCTGAGCTCTTAACCACTCCTCTGCAACCATCCCAGGCACACCTCCCATTTGAAGCTTACAGCATGATCTGTTAGAAATCAGGCCTTACAAACGAAGCCCACTAGACGTGCCAGTGATCCCCTCTACCCAACCCTGCAACTCCTTCACGTCAACAATGTAGAAGATGTGCCTTCTCAATACTTACTCTCTCCAAAGGCCTTAAATTTCTAAACTGTTTTACTGAGTTACAAGACATTTCCATCTGCCTGAACACACAAACTGCAGGAGAACTTGGTTATGTCTCCTCAACACCTAGTGTTACCATCTATGGAGAAATACACTTTGTGTTCTCAATGTTACTTGTTGAATCTGCTCCCGAAAAACCTTTCCCTCTTCCCCAACTGGGAGAGTCCTATTGACTTTTCAGTGAGCAGCTCAAATAACATTAGAGTTGAAGGGTGCTTCCCGCATCCTTCTTGACCACTGCCACCATCTTGGATCTGTCTTCCATAATACGATAACACCTTCCGATTCTTCTTAGAATATTCAACACACTTGCCTCCACCATATAAGAACACAGCAATGTGGTGCCATCTTGAAGCATAGAAAGCAGCCCTCAGCAGACACTAAACCTGTCTGCATCTTGATCTTGAATTTTCCAGCCTCTAGAACCATGAGAAATAAATTTCTATTTTACTTATAATTTTTTTATCTCTATCTTTAATACACACACACAAAGAAACAGACACTTCCTATAATACACACACACACACACACACACACAGAGAGAGAGAGAGAGAGAGAGAGAGAAAGAGAGACAGAATTCAATACACTTGATTTCCTCAACAATCCTTACCTGAATGCCTAATATCTACCAGACATGGTAAGCTATTTTCCTATCCTATATGTGTTTCTCTCCTTAAGGACAGGAATCATAGTTTATTGATTTCTATAATCCTAGGACCTATCACAGTGCCTGACACATAAGAAGCAGCACAAAATTTGTTGAGTGACCATAGCCTTCAGGTAAAGTAGAAGATACACTGTCACTAATCATGAAATGCTCTCGGGAAATTCCAACAAATGCCAACTCCCTAAAGAAAGACCCTCTTCCCCTGGAGTTTTCCATCTTTTCTCACCTTCCAGCTAAGAAGTAGCATCATAGTTAATGGTCCACATTTTATTCTACAGAAGGGAGAAAGAAGGGGGGAAAAGCCAGCAGAGAGATGGCCAAACAGTTAAACGAGAAGAAACTAAATGAAGGTGAAGAGTCGCACGTTGTAAGCTACAGTTTTACCTTCATAAGTCTATATGTTTAGATTCAATCGGGGCATTTTATCACCCAATGGTGGGTTATCTTTATGCCTTTACCAGAAACTACTTGCTTAAGCAACCACCTCTCTACTGTAACTTAACCAGGGGCGTTAGCAATGGGCTCATTAGGGAGGCACTGAAGAGTTGCAGCTTCTGCCAAGGTGGGCTCAGGTGTGCCATGGGCAGGGAGGCTGAGGAGACGATGAGGAAATGAGTGGCAGGACAGAACTGCCAGACACACGAAGCTAGTTAAAGAAGGCATCAGCCCCCTTTCATGACCACCTCTGCGGATACGTAGAAATGACTGTCAATAAAATCACAACTAGATGAATCAGGCAACCTGGCTGGCATGTGTTCCCTCATTCAGGAGGACCAGTACAGAATGGACTAAATGTTCTTCATTTGTGCTCTTCTATTTTGTTTTGCTTTGCTTTTCCTCTATCCTCCTCCCTCTGTTCCCTCCTTAGCACCTACCACAATAAGAAACTCTAAAAAATGACAAAGAACACGCCATATGCTCCCTGGATCCCAACAGAAATACTAGACTCAACCCTGCCAAAACTTGAGAGCTAAAATATAATTGGTTGAGGAAAAAACAAGTGCAATGGTGGGAGAATCTACTGGTAACTGATAAGGTCGTAATAAGGAGGCTGGTGCAGATGAGAGAGATGTCTCATTTACTTCTATGACGGTCACATTCCCAGAAACAGGCTTTGGAGAGTGAGAGATAAGAAACAAAAGAGGGAGCTGCCAATTCTTTCTGAGAAGTTCTTCCTCCTCCTCTTCTTCTACCACCACTACCACTCCCACCACCCTGGATAAACCTGCACCTCTCCACGGAGACCACCCTGGGTTCAGCTCATAATGCCAAAAAGCATATGCTAAGTGTTTGGTACATAGTAGCTGCTCAATAAAGTGATGCTACATCAACAAGTGACATACTCTTAGCAGATGTTAAAGGCATTAAGAGGTACCTAGGACATCTCAGCAGGAACGAACACTAGACAAGAAAGTGACTGAATGACCTCACTTTCTCTGAGCCTCAGTGTTCTCACTTACAAAAAAATAGACTAACTTGTCCTCCAGACAGCTTTTGTAAGCTCTGTGATTATAGTAAGAGTGTTTCATTCCTCTTCATGACCTGCTGCAAGAAAGTTGAGAGGCCACTTCAAAACTAAGTTTCAGAGCCCAAACAGGGCAGATTTTGCTGATGAACAAGAAGTTCCTGAGAGCAAGCCTCATCTGAGTACAGAGTAGCCCCACCCTGGCCCCCCAAGATATAAACCAATATTTCACCACAGGCAGCCTCAATAGATCAGGCTGGGAATTAAACGCAACGGACGGAATCTCCATTATCTGCACCCAAAAGCCATGAGTCTGGTCTCCTTCTGTTTGCCAACCGCTACAACCTGTTCAAGTTTGAGGCTATTGTCATATAGAGGGTATTTCAAGAGCTTCACCTGGAGCAATGGAGCCACCCAGGGGAAACTTCGCCATTTATCCATTTACCTTGCCAATACTAACTCTCTCTGCACCCGTGCAAGGCCCGCCAGCAGGAAGACAAGAGTTAGGGCCACAGAGCAGGGCTGTGACCACCACCCAGGGAGCAGATGCAGCTTCAAAACGCTGAACTGAACTGCAGGCCACATTTATATTTTATCTCTTTGCCACAACTACAAAAGACCAGGTTAAGTCCCTTGTAAACACTGCAATCATTTCCAAGGGGGAGGCCCGCTTGATTTACATAACCGTAAGTAAACGTGCAGAAAAAGGATGTCACTTAAGAAACTTAATGTTTCCTGACAGCAAGGAATTGGCATTCACTGGGACATTTTGCACAATTACCAGGAAAAAATCCTGGCCTAAGGATCATATAACAGATCAAGATGGTATTAGCTGGCCAACAAATGTCTGTATCCAGCTCCTCATAAAGCAAGGTGAAGGCCACAGTCAAGCCATCAAGCACCTCCCTATCTGGGCCACTTCACTCCCTCCACTCCCCACACCCAATACCTCAGAATGCCCTATGGATCCAATGCCAAAGAAAGTGACATTTCTTCTGATCAACATTTCTGTTTACGGTAATCAGGGGAGGGCACTGAGCGAATCTCAGTATGCCAAGTGATCGCTTGTTTTCAAGATAATCAATAAGACACTTATCTTGAAAGATTCAAGCACGTTTGGAATCAATTATGAATGGGATGATGATAAAACTCTGTAAGAGAGTTGCTGAACTGTTTTTCTTTTTTTTTTTTCTTTAATTCTTATCAGAGTTATGTTTCCTTTTGTTGCTTTCCCTGAAATTGTATTTTAAAAATGTAAAGAATACTAACTGGGCCTGAAGCAGTGGCTCACACCTGTAATCCCAATACTCTGGGAGGCCAAGGTGGGAGGATTGCTTGAGCGCAGTTCAAGACAAGCCTGGGCAACAAAGGGAGACTCTTCTTCTACAAAAATAAAAAAAAGAAGTTAGCCAGGCATGGTGGCATCTGCTTGTGGTCCCAGCTACTCAAGTGGCTGAGGCAAGAAGGTTGGTTGAGCTTGGGAGGTCAAGGCTGCAGTGGGCTGTGATCGCGCCACTGCACTCTAGACTGGGCAACAGAGTGAGGCTTTATCTCTAAAAAAGGAATACTAACGGTATCACACCACTATCAAATAGATTGCCTCATGAATTAGTAGAGGTTTTCAAATTCAGATGCTATAGAATCTTGGCATACCTTGTAGGGTTAAGAAAAGTGGGAGAAGGGATTTTTCCATTGGATATATTAAGGCATGCAACATGGTATACAGTAACAATGGCATGACTTTTGGACTTAAACCCGAGTCTGAAATTAAAGACCCATAAATTACAGATAGATATTATTGGGAACATTACTTAACCTTTCTAAATCAAAATTCCTCTATGTCAAAGAAATAATAATGGCAT
The DNA here is from genome assembly GCF_024542745.1 of Macaca thibetana thibetana. Taxonomy (NCBI): domain Eukaryota; kingdom Metazoa; phylum Chordata; class Mammalia; order Primates; family Cercopithecidae; genus Macaca; species Macaca thibetana. Next base: position 21,634,591 of record NC_065597.1, on the reverse strand, counting down.
TTTCATCATAGGGTTATGAAAAGGATGAAATAAGATTATGTGAAAGATTCAGCTAAATCATACACATTCAATAAGCACTCAATAAATGCTCATTATTTTTAATATTAAAATTGTGACTTGGTTGCATTGAGCAAGTTTCTTAATCTTTCTGAGTCACCATTTTCTTGTTTATAAAATGGAGATAAGTGTATTGCAAGGTTGTTGGAGAATTCAATTAGATAATGAGTAAAACAGCATTTAATACAGCAACTGGCAGGTGGTAGGTATGAAGAATAAATAGAATTTAACTAGAAAAACAAAACTAAAGGAGAAGAAATCTGGTCTTACCTCCCCATTTTGCCAGGAAGGAAACTGAGACATGGAGAGGCTTTTCTAACCTCAGGTTACCTAGAGTAACTATTTCATGGTGTCCTGGCACCAAACCTCTTTTTTTTTTTTTTTTTTTTCAAGGCGGAATGTTGCTCTGTCACCCAGGCTGAAGTGCAGTGTTGTGGTCTTGGCTCATTGCAACTTCCAATTCTTAATTTTTAATTAAATATTTCTTTTTTCTTTTATTTTTTTTTTTAATTTATTTTTTGAGACAGAGTCTCGCTGTGTCGCCCAGGCTGGAGTGCAGTGGCGCAATCTCGGCTCACTGCAAGCTCTGCCTTCCGGGTTCACGCCATTCTCCTGCCTCAGCCTCCCGAGTAGCTGGGACTACAGGTGCCCGCCACCATGCCTGGCTTTTTTTTTTGTATTTTTAGTAGAGACGGGGTTTCACCCTGTTAGCCAGGATGGTCTCGATCTGCTGACCTTGTGATCCACCCGCCTCGGCCTCCCAGAGTGCTGGGATTACAGGCGTGAGCCACCACGCCCGGCCTTAAGAAATGGGGTCTCGCTATGTTGCCCAGGCTGGTCTTGAACTCCTGGGCTCAAGCGATCATCCCACCTCGGCCTCCCAAAGTGTTGGGATTACAGGCGTAAAACACTGTACCTCACCTAATTTTTTGTTTGTTTGTTTTTGTTTTTTGTTTTTTGTTTTTGGTAGAGCTAATATCTTGCTATATTGCCCAGGCTGGTCTCAAACTCCTGGGCTCAAGTGATCCCCTAGCCTCGGCCTCCAAAACTGCTGAGATTACAGAAGTGAGCCACCACGCTGGTCACCAAACCTCTACAGGGAAGGAAGATGTGCAGCTTGGAAAAGAGCACAAGACAATAAAAGATTCCAGAAGGTGAGTTCTAATGCAAAGCCCATAGAATTAGGCAGAAGTGCACCATGATAGGGGAATCTGCCCCTGCCTCGGAGGTGCAGGGGAAGGGACCAGAAGCAGGCCTCTGCAGAGGAGCCAAGCACAAATTAGGCAGAATAAGAAAAGAAAAGAAAAGAAAAGAAAAGAAAAGGAAAGAGAGAGAGAGAGAGGAAGGAAGGAAGAAAGGAAAAGAAAAAGAAAGAAAGAAAGAAAGAAAGAAAGAAAGAAAGAAAGAAAGAAAGAAAGAAAGAAAGAAAGAAAGAAAGAAAAAGAAAGAAAAAGAAAGAAAGAAAGAAAGAAAGAAAGAAAGAAAGAAAGAAAGAAAGAAAGAAAGAAAGAAAGAAAGAAAGAAAGAAAGAGAAAGAAAGAAAGAAAGAAAGAAAGAAAGAAAGAAAGAAAGAAAGAAAGAAAGAAAGAAAGAGAGAGAGAGACAGGAAGGAAGGAAGGAAGGAAAGGAAGGAAGGAAGGAAGGAAGGAAGGAAGGAAGGAAGGAAGGAGGGAGGGAAGGAAGGAAGAAAAAGAAAGAAAGAAAGAAAGAAAGAAAGAAAGAAAGAAAGAAAGAAAGAAAGAAAGAAAGAAAGAAAGAAAGAAAGAAAGAAAGAAGGAAAGGAGGGAGGGAGGGAGGGAGGGAGGGAAGGAAGGAAGGAAGGAAGGAAGGAAGGAAGGAAGGAAGGAAGGAAGGAAGGAAGGAAGGAAGGAAGGAAGGAAGGAAGGAAGGAAGGAAGAAACGACAGCAACAACAAACAGATAGTGCTGTGAAGTGACTTGAGAAGGAGTGCTCACTGAGTCAAGGGGTCCTGGTGGGGCCACCATAAGGGAGAAGTGAGGAAAAACCCACAATATCAAGGGAGCCTCTTGGGAGCCTGGGGCTTGCTAAATTAATCCCAAGTACTTTGGCCACTGAAAGTTGAGTTGGGGGCCCATCAGTGGATCCAGCTTTTGGGAGGTGGTCAAAGGCTGTAAGAGTCAACCCCACAAGTAAGTGGCTGATACCCAAAGATACAGAATGCTAAGGAATTTCCAGCCTCCTGGGGCTGGCAGCCAGGGTGATGGTCTCCATTCAGCGTAAGATCCTACCTCAGGGAGAACTGCTGCCAAGGCCTGGTCTCCTCTTGGCCCTAAATAGATCAACATTCAGCCTGAGCTTGCAGATTATATTTTATGGGCCACACCGTTTAAGCTGTCCTGTGGTCAGAAATAGCCCGGGGGTGGTCAGAACCACAGCCTTGTAAATCTGACACTAAATTTAGTTCACACGGACATGGCTGAAGAATTTCTTTTTAGCTTCAGGTTTTGAGTAAAAGATCCATAACTGCCTTTGAACAGGCCAGGGGTAGAGGCCTCAACTGAATAGGGAATTAGGTGAAGCGTCCTCTCAGTCTTTCTGCCTCTTTAGCTCCCAGCCCTCAGGCACCTCAGTTGTTGGGAAAACCCACTGTGTGCTTTGACTGAGGCAGGAGAAAAATTCTGTCAATGAATGAAAAATTCTCTCAAATTTTTTGAGACATTGCTTACATGCACCGATGTGCACACATATTAAGTGTATAGCTTGATGAACTTTTACACGTGCACACGCCCACGTGATCACATCACCAGATGGATGGAAAATTTCCAGCATACCACAAGGCTCCTTCCTGCCCCTTCAAGATCACCATCCCCTGGTAAGGTAACTGCTATTCTGACTTCTATCACATGGAGAATCCTGCCTGCTTTTCGCCTTTACACAAATGGTATCACAGAATAGAATACGTACTCTGGTAAGAGTCTGTCGTCTTTCACTCAACAGCATGCCTGACACTCAAACTTTATAAGGTATACATAAAAATAACACCTCAGTTCACTTGTAATGGGCTCCCATTACACGCTGGACTTAGATCAGTCCTTGTCTTTAATCCTCACAGCAAACTCAGCAGATGGGAACTACTATTTCAGTTTTATTGATGACAAAATGTAAGCTAAGAGATTAAGCGACATGGTGCGAAATCCCAAGCCTGGAAAGTCACATCTTGGGGTTATGGATTCAAATGCTTGGTCTCCAAAATGCAAACACTTTCATCTTGGCCAATTTGACCATCTTTGACTCTTGACTCCATGGTTGGGAATAATTGATGTAAAGCGCTTCTCACAGTGTCTTACATAACTGTATATGGCAATAAATACTAGCTATGGTGATGGTGATGACAGTGATTATGCCAGGCCTTGTGTGAGTCTTAGAGAAGGAGAAATGATCAAGATAGACATGGTCCAAGATCTCATGGATCACACAGTCCAGTGCAGAAGACATAAACACACACACAAATAACTTTGTAATTACACACTGTGATCACAAAAGGAAGGGACAGGTTGATTTGGGCTACACTTAATGGGAAAGCTGAGATATTTCTGCAACAGCATTTTCCTTCTTGAAGTGTTTGAGAGCAAGGAGGCTGGGGACCTTCAGCAATGTCACATAGCAGTTATGTGAGGATGCCTAAAATATTCCCCCAAACAGGTATGCAACACTAACCAGCTTTGCTCCAATAAAGCTCTTCACCTGAGAGGCTCAATTACATCTGCAGTGGACTCTTTCAGAAAGAGCATTTAAAAGGCAGCTTCGCCCTTGACTCCTGATTTTGCATGTCAAAAGCACTTAACTCAAAACCCTCTAGATTACCAACACCACATCACGGCATGGGCTCCTGGGCCAAGCAACACCCCCACCCTCCGCCTGATGGCTTGACATTGAAGGCACCTGCATTATCATTATGTTATCACTGGGTCAATCCCAGCTTGGGAAGATGAATGGGGGACCCTGACATTTCAAGGCCTCCTCTCAAGGAATTGCGGCCAAGTGCATCTTCCCACAAAACCTACAATCCCACATTACATTTTACGACCTGGGATGTTTTTCAGAGAAAAGAGAAACAGAATTCTTAATGGAGTCATTAAGACATGATTCCGAATTCCTTTGAAGATACCACAATGGGCATCTCATCTTACACTGAGTAGGTAAGGTTCTAGAATGGGTACACGAAGCAAATCTGAGTACTGTCAGAATTACTCTGGAAGTGCCAACATTTCCTTTGGAGCCAGTTGTACCCTCACCCTCAGGAGGGCCAAGAGAATCAGTTGTTCCTTCAGCACTGCGTTGGCTCTGTTCTTTAGTTACACCATGGGATAGAGCAGCCTCCTGAGTTTAAGGAACACACATCTTTAAAGACCTTGCATTACAAGACACCCCAATTAAGAGACTCACAAGGACGAAGACTTCCAAAACAAAATATTCACTTCTTCTAACTCCCATCTTCTTCAGGAGCTCTGCTAGCAGAAGGGAATGGAGAAATCACCTTCACTCTGTAAATTCCTAGGTCTCTTGCATGAAGTTGGGCTTAGGTAGATTAAATGCGCATTTGACAACATGCACTCTGTCATAAGACTGTGATACCTCAAGGACAAGGCACTTCTTTTCATCATTTCCTGTCCCCAAAATTAGCAGAGCTCTGGTTCCCATAGGAGGTTCCCGGTTCATCACTGGAAGGGCCTCTCATAACTGACATAGGACGTAACAGGTCTTCACGGCATTTTGCAACCAAGGGGTGGAATAAGGACCCCTGACAGAAGTAGCTGGGAGCCATAGTTTGGCTCAACTTGCTGAAGACTTTTATGATAATCCTATGCATAACAAGTTTACTGTTAAGCAGAGGGTCATCAGTCACCTACCCGGAATGACTAAGCAGACATACAGGTGTCCGGCTAAGGTTGGACCAATCAACCACCAATAGACTGATGACAGTTTTGTAAAGTTGTCATTGGTCAACAAATAATTAGAAACACAAAGATTGCCCATAATTTCTTAATTCTGTGCAAAATGTATCCAAATTTTTTAACTGTCCTCATACAGCAAAAGAGGATGTAGACAAGTCAATGTCAGGTCATACACAAAATATGATGTTTGAAAAAATAAATCTCTACATTTAAGAAAACATCCATACTTCCACTTTGTAAGAACTAGGCATTGAAGCCACATTCTTGTCTAAATTAATACAATGAACATTTTAATCTATATTCAACAGTAACCTCAGATGACAAGCGTAACATAATCCAAGAGCAATTGCTATCAAAAGTATAGATCTTACTTTATTTTTACCTTCACCTGACATACTTTGGCCATGTATTGACCACTTAGGAACATTCTTCTGGCCGTAAATCCAATCAATAATTCACTCGTGCTGAACATATAACTTTACATTTTCTGCTCACATAAACCCACAGGTAATGAGTGCCGATTATAGAGCAGAGAAACCAAAGATGTTCCTGTACCCAGTGTTCCTTCTCAGAGGACTAACCTGAAAATGATCTTTGCCTTGCCTACAAATGAAATATTTAAAACAATGTTTTGACGTACCAAGTTATACCTGACATATTTGTCGATTTTCACAGACGCTAGGAGTGATTAGATTTGGGGGTCAGTTACTTTAAGGTCATCTCGAGACCACACATTTTAATTTCAAATAGAGGATGACAAACCTGATAAGCAAAACTTTATAAAATAAAAGGATGTAAAATCAACTTACACTACTAGTTGGTATGGGGAAAACTTTTGTATTAAGTCCTGTCATCTAAAGGTAGGGAACCTGGTGTTACAAGAGATAATTTTCCTGACAAATAACCTTGATAAGTTAAGGCACCTAAAAAAATGTGCTGGTATAAACTACTTCAATCTAGGGGTAGCATTTATTCCCAATGAGGAGGGGCCCAAGAGGAAAGAGACTTTGATTCCATGTTTCAAGGCATTTATTGGCTAAAAAACAATATTCCTAGAGGTTCACAATAAATCTAAAAAGATCATTACCATTAACGTGTAAGATGACAAGACTAGCATGCTGGCAGTCACAACTTCAAAGGGTTAAACTATAAAGACAATGAGATGGCCTAGAAGTGCTTTAAAACTCAATTAAAATAAAACCAGTTCCTGTTAGTTTTTCCAATCCAGATTTAAGACTCATTCTGTATAATCTATTCATATGAAAAAGGGTACAGCAATTGAATTTTGAATTATGCTAACCCATTTTCTCAGCTATAGAAAACGTTGGCTTCCAGCCCAATGAATACAATAGCCGCATGCTCAAGATCCTTAATTATCTAATTAATGTAGTGTCATTTTAGCAATTAGTTCAAATGACCATGCGTAACTTTTTTCTTTATAAGATCAGAATTGTAAATATTTTTAAAACACTTGTTATACAGTATCATATCCTGCACATTAAGGATATACAACAATGATTAACAGAAAATAACCAAGAAAGCTCCTAGACTAAAAAAAATTCAACCACTCTAATAAGGCTGATGGCTGATTTTCATATGATTGAAGTCATTTAATAGGTTCACAGATAGACTTTTTTTGTTCCTTTTCAATAGATTTTGCAAAGGGTTCACAGATATCCTTTAGCTAGCTACTAAATTAGACTTACGACCAGAAATTACCACCTGGGTGGGCAGACACTACCAAAGAAAATTAGAAGGCATGTCTGAGGTGAAAGAGGCATAGGTGTTGAGAAGAATTCATTCTAATGAAGGCCATCATACGTGGCATTATTAAATGAAGAATAATTAGCAAACTTCTCACAGAAGACTAATCTTTGTTGTCATTTTCTCACCACTGCAGTCTTCGTGGAGCTGAATTTGAACATCAAATTTTTCATATACTCTGCAAACAAGATAGTGTTACAAAAGTTGTTCCTATAGTTTACTAATACCAGAGTTGTTGGACTATAAAGGTAATGTTATAGAAAAGTGTGCTTACAATAAAGAAACCTTTCTGTGCCTTTTGTTCAGGCCTTGCATTTGGCAGTTTTGTCCATGATAGGACTGCTTGTCAATGCCTTTGGGCATCGGCCAGGAGTCCTTGTTTCTGATGAAAGACTCAGTTCCAAAACAGGGTTATTTACCTGGATTCACGGAGGCAATCAATCTGTAATTGGTGCTCAGCATTGACTGAAATCCCCTGTTAGAGGCCAGGTGCAGTGGCTCACACTGGATATTCCAGTACTTTGGGAGGCCAAGGCAGGTGGAACACTGGACCTTGGGAGTTTGAGATCAGCCTGGGCCACACAGTGAGACCCCATCTCTACTAAAAATACAAAAGTTATCTGGGTGTGCTGGCACACACCTGTAGTCCCACCTACTCAAAAGGCTGAGGCAGGAGAATCGCTTGAACTTGGGAGGTGGAGGTTGCAGTGAGTCAAGATCGCAACACTGCACTCCAGTCTGGGTGACAGAGGAAGACTCTGTCTCAAAAAAAAAAAAAAAAAAAGAAATCCTCTGTCAAAGAAAATAGCAAGCACGGCCCTTGCTTTCAACAGGCTTTGAGGAAAGCAGGAATGTGCACAAAGAAGAGCATGCACCTTAAACGCTGGCATGACTCAGAAGACTCCCTCGCAGCCGCCTGCACTTTAACATTCAGAACTGAAGTCGATAGCTTGGCGTGAAATGCGGAGACACTTTGCTGGGGTTCCAGTGAGTCTTCGAGGCAGCCTCATTTCAGAAGAAGAGATACAGTTCCCCAGCACCATCATGTTCCAGGTATCACCGTAGGAGATTTAAAGATATTATTTCCTCATTTCATCTCTCACAACTACCTTGCAAGGCAGATGATACTTGTTTTCTTTAAACAAGGAAGTGAAAACACACAGAATTCTCATCCCACTTCTCCATCGGTAACGTGACAGAGACAGACATGATCTCTTACATTTCATCAACTCTCCTATTCCATAACCTTAGAGTACAGGAGTTCCCTGGCTCCTGTTTCCTATTTAGAATACCACCTCACAGTCTCTGGCACATCACTGCACCTCACCTGGCATCCTTCTCTCTCACCAGCCTCGTCTTGTGCTGTTTCCTACCCCCTGCTTTATATTCGCTTAAGAGGAACCCACGTTCACCCCCTCCCGTGGTCCTTCAGCCTGGGTGCCCTTCCTTACTCTGTCTGATAAACACACAGTTTACCCTTCAACTTGGCTCAGACATCCCGTTGTCTTTGGAGCCTGCCCTGCCTCCCTGTCCCACTCTTATTCCGCATCGCCCGTACCGCCGACGTATGCTGTCACACCCTAGTGCAATGTAAGTATTTATCTTCTTGACTAAGCTGTGAGTTAACAACAAAGCAAAACCTGCCCTTTCAGCCCTGGTAGTTACTAAAGTAACACCCATGAATGGGAACTTCGTTATTATTGCTGAATCATTAAAATGATTTTTAACAGCCACAATAACTAGAAACAGAAAGAAAAACAGAGCCAAAAACGAGAGATCAAACTAATGAAGTGGCTGACAATATGAAAAAACAAACCAACAAAAACTTATGAAAAGGGCAAAGGAAAAAATGCAGACGATGTATAATGAAACACTACTGTTACTGTCTGTTTTGTGGTAGAGGTTTCTGAAAAGCAAGAAAGTTCATAAGTAATATCAACAATCAACAAAGCTGTAACAGCATTACAGGTGATATGTGTTTGCAGGGATTCACCTTTCCCATTAACCTTTTCACAGACAGATGGTCTGTAGCATACAATACATGTTCCAAGCATCAGAGACACAACTCTGGAAGCCATGCAGAAATCTACGCTTTCAGAAAACCATGAGGTTGTATTCATTTTCATTTACTTATAATGTTGATGCATCATATTGATCTTTTTCCAAATGACCCATAGCTGGAAATAAATTTCTTTCAAACACTTCATAACAACTGCCTATGTATCTGTCTTTTTAAATTTGGTGGTTGTGTGTGTCTAAGAATATATAATTTGCTATGCATACATATTTATATATAAACATAAAATTGAATGGCAAGAGACTAATCCAGTGGTATGAGATTATTTTTAATTGTCAAAAAGGCAAAAAAGCATCAACAGCAGCCTAATTAGTGCATAGTGTCTTGTATTAAAATCAGACAGTATCTAAGTACTTTAGGAAGCAGGTGGCTAGTGATGTTCCCCAAATATATTATAAAATGTCTACAAGAACAATGGCGGTATACTTTTTTTCTCTCTGAAATCTGGACCTAGGTGACAAATGTTCTTGTGAAAATATTAGTGAGTCGTGGCTATCTGGAAAAACTGTGGCCACAAGGGTACAATTGATACCAAGAAACCACACTTGAATATATTCTGTCAAACTGCAATCCTGAAACTGAATTACCAATGGCACAAGCCCAAACAAGGTCGTCTGTGCATGTGCTAAACTGAAAGTCATGTCATTGACATTACCTAGCAACAGATTCTTCGCAAAGTGGCACCTTCCCCAAGACTGTTAGGAAGATGTGGTCAAAAAGAGTGTCAACACACGGTCTCCCAGAGCTATGAACCGAGGAATTGTCCAAAAGGTCTTCGAGAAGGTAAAAATGATGAATGTAGACGTAATCATCCCTATTTAAATAATTTAAGAACCAAAGCCCAGAAAGCATCAGTAAATTGTTCATAGTCTCAAAGTTAGGAAGTGGAATGGTTTGGACTTCAACTCTAGCTGGTTTGGCTCAAAATTAGGGCATCATACCCAGGGCTGCATGAACTTCTTTCCTGGTGAACTCAGGATTGCATGAAAGGTGAGCCAGCTAAATGACGAGCTCATGGTCCGGGCACCTTTTACTCATGGCAGCACTGCTGAAATTCAGGAGATAAATGCTCAGTTTTAAAAGCTCTGTTCTGAAGAAAGTTAAAATCTGAACAAGGTTTTAAACATGTATTTGCCCTGCACCACCACCACCACCAAATATAACAAACTGGACAGAAAGTCTGTTCAGCAAATATTCATTTTCCATCCTCTCATCTCCTTGTAAGGCAATTTCTCTTCTGAAGCTGGGCTTGGTTATGTAACTGACTTTAGCCAATGAAAGTGATGGGATGTGCTAAGTTGCAGCCTAACCCTATGAGACATTGGTGACAGCTAATTTGCACCAAGAGAAGAATGTTCCCCAATTCACGACTCAACTTTCAACCTGAGTTATAGAATGAGATGGGTGAAATGGGGCTACTTATAGACCAATCACTGAATTTGGGGGTCACTTGTTATGCAGAAATAGCTAACTAATATATGGAGTGAAAATGGGATGAAAAATAAAATGGTCAAGATATATAAAAGTGAGCAGATGGTAGTGTGGGGATGGCACAGAAATGTTAGCCTTAGAAGGAATCTTGAGAAAGGATTAAGACACCCAAGGCAGCATTTATTTTAAGAGACAGGCTCTTGTTCTTTTGCCCAGGCTGAAGTGCAGTGGCACAATCATAGCTCATTGCAACCCGAATCTTCTGGGCTTAAGAGATATCCCCCTTTAGCCTCTTGAGTAGCTGGGACTACAGGTATGAGCCATCATGCCCGGCTAATATTTTTATTTGGGTAGAGACAGGGTCTCAATATAGTGCCCAGTCTGGTCACAAACGTCTGGCCTCAAGTGATCCTCCTGCCTGGGCCACCCACTGTGCTGGGATTACAGGCATGAGCTACCAGGCCTCAAGGCAGCATTTTTGTGTGGTCCCTGCTTTCATGGTTGTGCAGCTTCACCACTTAAGGAAACCAAAATGGAAAAACATCTGCCTCATGGAGAATGAAGGACCCAAGCCCAATGCCTCCAAACAAGGAAAGTGTGCAAAAGGAACAAAGAGAAAACGCATCGTAGCTCTATGCTAAATCAAGCTATGTCTTTTGGGAAGTGAACTTCAATTATGAAGTATAAATTTTGAATAAAAGAAAGAAAGGCAGACACTTTGTGAGTTCTGAAAAATCACAGATGCATTATTTGTTGCAGAAAAGTTGGTGAAACATAGAAGAACTGGAAGGAAGGCTATTTAAAACATTCCCCAAGATTATGGCGATTACTTCTTCCCTTTCAAATGCAGAGTATATTGAAGTTTCTTTTAAAAATTCATACAGGAGAGTCATTCTATGCAACGGTAAGAGGCAAACTGTCAGACAACATTCCCAATTCAATATTATATTGTGCTTCAAGAAAAGATTTCCATATATTCTAGATTAAAAAAGCCTCATAAATAATCCAGTACATGTTCTGAAAAATGAAAAAAATAATTTTGTGTTTGCATTTTACTCCAGAGTAAAATTTAATCTCTTTTAATATAGCATGTTTTATATAAAGAGGTAAAAAGATGTAACTTTACGAAAATTGATTTTTTTACATGTTTAAAAATGTCCCATGCAGTATTTATCTAGGCATTTTCCATCTGCAAGTATACAACAGGCATTATATATTGATAACTTCACCATGTTGGGTTAAAAGTAAATAGAGTTGTGATTTGATTTAATGAAATTTTTCTTCATAGTGCTAAAAATAATCAAGACCAGATAGTGGCTTTAGGAGGGTGTCATCCATTATTCAGGCTATAGTTTTCAAAACTGTATCATGGTCTATAATGGCACACAGTAGGTTCGTATTAATTATGTGTCAAATGCACAACTTAAGAGAGGGAATGCCCCAGTCCAAAGCAAAGCTGAAGTCACAAGATCTTAGGATGGGGTGTAACCAGATGATTTGTGCCTTCTTGCCATTCACGCAGAAATCCTTTTGGTTTCCTGAGCATCCCTCAGGAGTTTTATAGACTAATGGGTAGGTGTAAGATTAACACCACATCCTCAGCACATTAGACAACCTGGAGATAGGGCTATTCCAGTCTAGTATCCTCTAAACAAACATGTTCCAAATACTACGTAGGAACAGTATTAGGGAGATCTGAATCTTAAATAGTCTTAACAACCTTGAAAAAAAAAAAAAACAAAAAAAAAAGAAAAAGGTTTTGATGTGTTGTCTGGCCCTCATCTCCAGGGGTAGAACTAACGCAGTGATGATTTCTCATCCCAGCTGAAGGAGGCTTTCAAACAGCAATTAAAATATGCAAAGTCTTCTCAAACATCTTCCTGCTTTAACTTTAAGGCTTTTCATGGCAGCTTTAAATATATATATATTTAACCGAAAAATAAATATTGAATATATTCAGGGTATATAAAGTAATGATTTCATTACTATATACATTCTGTAATGATTATCACAATCAAATTATTTAACACGTCCATCACCACTCATGCTGTACATTAGATCTCCAGAGCTGGTTTATTAATAACTAAAAGTTTGAACCCTTTGATCAGTATCTCCCCACTTCACCAACACCCTAGCCCCAACAACCACCATTCTTACTCTCTGTTTCTATTCTATGAGTTTGGCTTTTTTAGATTCCACGTTGTTAGTCCGATCATACAGTATTTGTCTCTCTGTGTCTGGCTTATCTAATTTAACATAATGCCCTCCAGGTTCAGAAATGCATTTTAAAAAATGTGGTTCACGTACACAGTGAAATATTATTCAGCCATAAAAAGGATGAAATCTTGCCATTTGTGACAACACAAGTAGTACTCTTTGAAGGCAGATATTCTGGCCATAAGACATTCATGGGCTTCTTGTTGCTTTCAGGAAGGAAGCAACCATAGACAACTTTAGATAGGATTCAGGTTTTAGACTCTTCAGAGACATTATCTGGCTGCAAAGAAGAGAGAAGATACTTCCAAGTTGTGGCTGATAGACTGTACGGTGGCCCCACATAATCCCTACCTCCTGGTATTCACACCATTGTGTAGTTTCCTCCCTTTGAATGTGTGCAGGACTTCTGACTTGCTATTAATCAGCAGAATCTGGCAAATGTGATGAGCTATACATGGCTCCCATGATTACACTGGGCATATAAGACTCCATCTTGCTGGCCAACTTGCCCCAGAGACTCTTGTTGCTGGCTTGATGAAGGAAGCTGCTATGTGGGGAAAGCCCACGTAGTCAGGAACTGTTGATGCTTCTAGGAGCTGAGGGCTGCCTCCAACCAACAGCCAACCATCAGAAAGGAGCCAGGCCCTGAGTCAAAAAGCTACAAAGAAACAAAGTCTGCTAGTAATCTGAGTGATCTGGGAAGCCAATTCTTCCCCACTCAAGCTACCGGATTAGAACACACCCTGGCCAATATATGATTGCAACTTTGTGAAACCCTAGACAGAGGACCTGGCTAAGTCATACTCCAATTCTTGATCCACAGAAACCATGAAATAATAAATGTGTGCTGTTTTAAGCTGCAAAATTTGTGTTAATTTATGTAGCAAGAATACTGAATGATACACAAGTGGAGAATGTGAAGTGTGTTCAAGTGGAGATTGCGAATGAGCAGATGGTGTGGCAAGGACAGGAAGCAAGTAAACCTGATGAAAGCTTTGGATTCGTGGTTCAGTGCAGCATTCCTGCAACCCATCTAGTGGCTGTCTACAGAAGTGTGCTCACGAAAATGCATTAAAATAATAAACAAATTAGTGAGACAGAGAGTACACTGGGCAAAGGAACGACAAGCTGAGCATTGTAAGCTTAGTCCCAGAGGACACAGGGAGCCAGTGAATGTTTTTGAGCAGAGGAGTCATGTGACAAAGGTGTGTTTTAGGAAAATGTATCTGACATATAGGATGGACTGGAGTATACAGAAATTCAAATCACAGGGTGTAACATCACATTCTTATTTTTTCATCACACAAAATCTCACACGTCAAAATAGCTAAGAAGAAAAAACAAAATAGCCAAGTATCCGACACCTATTTCGGTTTCAAGGTAGTAGAACATTTCTTAACCTTTTTTTGTTTTGTTTTTTGTTGTTGTTGTTTTTTCAGACGGAGTTGTACTCTGTTACCCAGGCTGGAATGCACTGGCACAATCTATGCTCGCTGCAAGCTCCGCCTCCTGAGTTCACGCCATTCTCCTGCCTCAGCCTCCTGAGTAGCTCAGACTACAGGTACCTGCCACCACACCTGGCTAATTTTGCTGTATTTTTAGTAGAGACGGGGTTTTGCAGTGTTAGCCAGGATGGTCTCAATCTCCTAACCTAGTGATCCGCCTGCCTCAGCCTCCCAAAGTGGTGGGATTATAGGCATGAACCACCGCGCTCAGCTAAAATTTTTTAAACTTTTACTTCTGGAAGCAGATTCTTTCAGATTATGTGATATGTGCCACATATAACAAGACTTCACACAAGCAATGTGTGTATGCTTTAATAATATGTAGAATGACTACCTAGGTACCTGTCACTCATTTTAAGAAACAGAACTTTCCAATACCTCCCCTGTGTATCTCTCCCCATGGCATCATTCTATTTTCCTCCCCACCATGCCCCATCCCACCACACACCTGGGAAAACACTAACTCATATTTTGCATTATTCATTTACTTGGTTTTCTTTATAGTTTTATCAAATATCCTCAAACAATATGTTTAGTTTTGCCTATATTTTAAATTTTCTATAAATTGAATCATACTGTATATATACTCCTATGTAAACACTTTTTTTTTTTTTTGGTGACAGAGTCTTACTCTGTAGCCCAGGCTGGAGTGCAGTGGTACAATCATGGCTCACCGTAGCCTCGACCTTCTGGGCTCAAGAGATCCTCACACGACAGCCTCCCAAGTAGCTGGGACCACAGACACATGACACCACGCTGGCTAATTTTTGTATTTTGGGTAGAGATGGGATCTCAGTATGTTGCCTGGGTTGGAATCAAACTCCTGGGCTCAAGCAATCTGCTCACTGTGGCCTCCCAAAGTGCCAGGATTACAGATGTGAGCCACCATGCCCAGCTGTAAAAGCTGTTTTAATCCTGTATTATGTGGCCGAGGTTCTTCTATGTTGATGCAGGTTTTGGTAACCATCCATTATCACTGCTATCTCCTGTGCAGGAATGTGCCACCATTGCCACTGGGAATACTACCATTAGTGTAGTATTAATTTCCCCATTTCATTGTAGATGGCTTTTGGAGATCTTTCAATTTCTTGCTATCACAAATAATGTGCCAGAAGCTTTCTTGAACTTTTCCTAGTTCTCCAGAGTTTCTCTAAGGCATCTTTATAGGAACGAAATTGCCTATGTTCCTAAACACTAGTTTATTAAGTAATACCAAAATGTTTTCCAAAATGGCTGTTTCAGTTAAGTAATGTATAAAATTCCCTACTTCCATATCCTTCCAATACTTGTTATTACCTTACTACTTAACTTTTTGCCAATCTAGTGAGTGTGAAATAATTTATCAGTGTTGTATTAACTGCAATGCCTTTTTTTTTTTTTTTTTTTTTTTTTTTTTTTTTTTGAGATGGAATCTAGCTCTGTTGCCCAGGCTGGAGTATAGTGGCACAATCTCAGCTCACTGCAACCTCCGTCTCCCGGATTCTAGCAATTCTCCTGCCTCACCCTCCCAAGCAGCTGGGATTACAGGCACGTGCCACCATGCCCAGCTAATTTTGTATTTTTAGTAGAGAAGGGGTTTTAGCATGTTGGCCAGGCTGGTCTCGAACTCCTGACCTCAAGTAATCCACCTGCCTTGGCCTCCCAAAGTGCTGAGATTACAGGCATGAGCCACAGCACCCAGCCAACTGCAATGCCTTCTAACATGAGTTTGAACATGTTTTTGATAATATGGTAGTCTTTATAGGACAGTTTCTATTCTAAGGCACTTGCCCTTTAAAAGCCACATGTCAAGTTGGCCAAACAAAACCTATGCCCACAAAAAGTTATTAATAAAGTTAAAACATAATGTGTCAAATGAATGTGTGTCTGTTAAGCTGTAATGCATGTAATATATATATATATTTAATGGGACATTTCACAAAGTCATCTATGATTAATCTTGGCCCCCAAGTGTACTGGTGGTATGACCTTGGGCAAGTCGTTTACCTTTCTAAAGCATTACTGGCTCATAAAAAGCTATTTAAGCAACACATTTACTAAAATTGACACATAAAGAAAAGGCTATCTGCATTATTAACATTCATAATCATCACTGCCCCTTTCTCCCTCAGAGGGTTTTCAGAAATGTACATTTCTCTTCTACTGTAAGTAGCTACAGTAAGCTTTCTCATGCAGATACAAAGAAAGGACCCATACTTCCCTTCAAACCTCAATTCTAAATTAAAAGATCACAGGTTACATGAACAGGTCACCTGGGCAACATAGTTTCTTCAACAATCAATAATTTTTGTCTTGCCAGGGCACCTTTTCACTTTCTGTTCCTTCTGCCTCAAACACTTTTCCTCTGGATATTCACACTGCCAGTTCCTTCTCATCTTTGAAACTCTGCCCTTACCTAGCTGTCCTTTCTAAAGCTTGCCCCGCCTTCTCCCCGGCCATTCATTTCTAGTCCAGCACCATGTTTGTTTGTTTCTGAAAATGTATCGCCACTGGAATATATTTTGTCTTGGTGTTTACTCGTTTTTTGCCTGATTCCCCTACTGGAATGTACACTCTGTAAACCTGGCTTGTCTGAGGTTCACCTTTGTGTCTTCAGAAGCTTGAGAAACACCTGGCTTCTAGGACGGTGGTTGAGTAACTGTTGCAGCTGGGCTTGATGGCTCATACCTATAATCCCTGTACTTTGAGAGGCAGAGGCGGGAGGATCACTTGAATCCAGGCATTTGAGACCAGCCTGGACAACAGAGTCATATTGCATCTCTATAAAAGAAAAATTTTTAAAAATCAGCCAGGCATGGTGGTGCATGCCTGTAATCCCAGCTACTCAGGAGGCTGAGGCATGAGGATCACTTCAGACCAGGAGATCAAGGCTACAGTGAGCTATGATTGCACCACCACACTCCAGACCCTGTCTCGAAGAAAAATAAATTGTTGCATTAGCTCATCTACTACCAACGTTTCAGAAAGGACTTGGTGGTGAAACTGGACATTTACATGTGAATTTTTATATTAATAAAACAGTTGGGCCCCAGACCCCTAGTCTAGCAGTCTTTATTTCCACCTCACTAGTTTCCCCTGAGTTTGTTTGCAAAGTTGAATTTCTAAAAATGCTAACAGAGCCACAAGGATTTCCTGTATTCTCACGTGTTTCCCTTTTACCAATAAAGAAGTTATATGAACATAAATCAACAAAATACTATATTTTCTTCATCTTTATATCCACCTGTTAGTTTTAGAGTTTTAATCTTTCCAATAACCATCCCATTGCAAGCTCTTGAGGATGGAAACCATCTCTTATCACATTTGAAATTCAACGAGGAAGCTCTAAGAGCACCATGTGACAAGAGGTACCGATGGATATTTACGATCAAGGAAGATGAGCAGCTAGAAGCAGCAGCCTGTCGATGAGGCCACATCGTATTACGAATATGGTTTATTACCAGCTCCCAAAGATATGCCTCTCTTTGGTCAATAAGAAAAGGATAAAAGGTTCAAGATAAGGAAGAGGCACTTTATAAATGAAAATGTTCACTAATGAAATTAGTATCGTTATTGCAAGAAGTGCTAATTTTCCTGCTCACTGAGAGTTTAATAAAAATGTTATGTCTACTCTATAACTGTGATTAATCAGTGTAGTATTGAGAAGTACAGCGATTCTTTTTCAACAAGGCAATTTTCAAAATTTGAAAAGGTGTAAATTTCATGCAAATTGCTTCATAATCATATATGTACAAAAAGGAGCCGACAAAATTGCAGTCACTAAAGGACTCATTAACATTTAACTTTTTCCCCCTTTTCTCCAACTGCTCCTTAAATGGTTTACGATAAATTAAATGATTTGACCAACTGAAAGGTATAATACAGGTGAATGTCAACCAAATGGTGATATTTTAAACCAACTCAAATGTGGATGTTAGGTTTGAACAGTGATATGAAATAGAAAGTTTTATAAAGGAAAACTGCCTCGATTCAATGAAAATGCATCTACTTGTTTTAATAACAATAGAGAGAGACAAGGAGCACTTTTCTATTTTTGATTCTTCTCAGTGGGAAACAGTACACCTTTGCTATAGACAGTCACATTTTTGCCCATAGTGTTCTTCCCCCCACCGCCACCTGCCCCCCACCCCACCCCGACAGGTCCCCACGTATCCTATAATTTTAAGCAGCAGTTTGCAAACCTGAGTGTTCCTCAGACAAAGTGGTCTGAAGTTTCCCTGGCCCACAATGATGGCTCACCTGGGAAGCATTCTGTTTCCCGTGTAATGAGCCAGCCCGAGAGGCTGACACCCAGGAGCCTCCAGTCTCATTGTGCGTAGTGTCCACAACAGCACGATCGGGGTAAATCCAGAGTAGGTTATTCATCTGTTTACATAGCTAAGGGAGAAGTGGATAACAAGACCTCACATGTAAGGATGACAGTGTTAGGATTACTAGATGCATCTACTGATGGCCCTTAAAACTTGTAAAACAGAAGCAGAAAACAAACTTACTTGCAGACGCTAGTATTAATATTGTGACAGCTAACTAACAGCCACTTGTTTCTGGCTTTTAAGAAGTTGGGGCTGGGCGCTGTGGCTCATGCCTGTAATCCCAGCACTTTGGGAGGCCGAGGCAGGTGGATCACTCAAGGTCAGGAGTTCGAGACTAGCCTGGCCAACATGGAGAAACCCCATCTCTACTAAAATACAAAAATTAGCTGGGTGTGGTGGCAGGTGCCTGTAATCCCAGGTACTTGGGAGTCTGAGGCAGGAAAATCGCTTGAATCTGGGACGTGGAGGTTGCAGTGAGCTGGGATCGCGCCACTGCACTCCAGCCAGGGTGACAGAGTGCAACTCCATTTCAAAAAAAGAAAAAAAAGTTGGGGCCGGGTGCGGTGGCTCAAGCCTGTAATCCCAGCACTTTGGGAGGCCGAGACAGGCGGATCACGAGGTCAGGAGATCGAGACCATCCTGGCTAACACGGTGAAACCCCGTCTCTACTAAAAAAATACGAAAAACTAGCCGGGCGAGGTGGCGGGGACTTGTAGTCCCAGCTACTCGGGAGGCTGAGGCAGGAGAACGGCATAAACACGGGAGGTGGAGCTTGCAGTGAGCGGAGATCCGGCCACTGCACTCCAGGCTGGGAGACAGAGCGAGACTCCGTCTCAAAAAAAAAAAAAAAAGTTGGAAGCCTTTTTTTAAGAAAAAAGAAAAATTTAATATATAACTTAGAAAGCAGTGGTTAGCAATTTCTGGGTAATAACTCAAAGTGATTCTAAATGGTCTAAGTACTGCCACGGTTCTTGCATTGGGTGGATTTTCTTCCCCCCATGCAGGCTTTTGGAGGGACAAAGTAATGATAAGTAGGAACAATTTTCCTCCCTCATCTTCATCCCGTACCTCATATATTTTCTAAAATGGCCCTACTCAAGGCAGTTACTAGGCACAGTCGATGTTCTTCACAAGAGTTTTTCAGAGGATGATTTTTGGTTAAAGTGGCACATTTTAGAACCATCTGGTCACATGCATTAATGCACACTTTCAAATTCCGCACGGATTTTTACGATGCGTTCTTCTGCCCTAAGTGTCTCTCGCAGGCACTGTCTGTAAATGAGACAAAGACTCCTGCCGCCTTCAGTCCGCGGAGTAGTGAACAGAGGCTCTGGATTTCACATGGCAACACATTTTCCATTATACGCTAAGATTAATAAACCTCGCAGAGCCCCGACGAGCCACTGGAAAACAAGGGCAGCAGGGGTGCTTGTTTCTGTTCCATTAGACACAGGATGAGCTGCAGGCTCGCCACACTCTGTCACTCCAGCCGGTAACGGGCCTCCTTGAGACCACCCCGGCTGGAGGCTCCACTGGTTTGGTGGCCCAGTTGCAGGAGAAAAACTTTCTCCTTTTTTCCCCCTGACTCACCCAGAGAGGCAACGTGGATGAGCTGGAACTTTCCACAGTCAGTGGGGAATAGCCAGTAGGTTCTTCCTTGCCCTAGTTACACAGCAAAGGGCACCTTTTAAATACAATAGCAGGCTGCGGCAAGCTTGGGGGCCTTTCAGAACACACCAAAAAACCTCACTTCTGAGCAAAGACCCTGGCAGGCAGCACAGCTTTGGGAAAGGGTCGGGAGATGATGGGGGCTTAAATTGGGCTTCTGCCAATCACGGCCTTTACCAGGGTTGGGCTTGTGTTCTTGGCTGGGTCACTCTGAACCTCAGTTTCTTCTTCTGATACTGAGAATGATGGATACACCTATCACTTAGGGCAGGATAAACAAATAATGACTATATGACTTCAGCCTCTTGCCTGGCACATAGAAAGCACACACATGTGAGTTTCTGCTATGATCACACTGGCGGTTGCTTCAATTTTAATTACTATCATGATTGCTATCGATACTGCTGGTATGACTAATACTATTCACAGAGACGTGACCCCTTTGATCTTCAATTCTCTCAACTCTAAACTGATGGCAGCCATGCCCTGCTCTGACTGATGAATCAAACAGTGTGAAAAAACCATGTTCTTGGTGCTCAGTTTATCGCACATCTCCGCCTTTCTGGCAGGACTTCTAGGAGGAGGAAGTAAAGCCCACTTTGGTGTCACTAAAATTTCCAATCTCCCTACTGCACTGTTATGAGCCCTGTCCTAAGAGACTTCTCCCTACAGAAGGAAGCTCTGCAGTCTCGGGAGGTAGAAACCACAGCTTCCAGCTGTCTCTGAGCCCTGACACCCCCCCCAACCTCAGCACAGACAGCCTCATTTGGTCCTTGGAACCATCCTGTGCCTCACACTGATGCCTCACAATTTACAGCAAGGCCTCAGATGATCAGAGAGGAGAAGCCACAGGCCCAAGGCAGCAAAACTTTGTTTTTGGCAGAACTCAGAAAGCCAGACGACCCTCTCCTGGTTCTGATACCATGTTCTCCCTACTATACTTGCTATTTTCTGAATCACTAAGTAGAGATGTAAGTGACATAGTTGTCATGGACTCAATGTATGTGTTCTTCTCCCCAGCTCCCCCAACTTCATATGCTGAAGTCCTAAGTCCCAATGTGACAGTATTTGGAGGTGAGCTTTTGGGAGGTGATTAATTTCAAATGAGATCTTGGGAGGGGGCAGGGAACAATGAGATTCATATCCTTATAAGAAGAAAAATGGTCCAGAGCCCTACCTCTCTCTGCCATGGGAGGATACACAAAGGCATGCCTCTGGGAATCATAAAGAGAGCCTTAGGCAGGCACTGAATTTGCCCACGCCTTGGGCTTCCCAGCCTCCAGACTGTGAGGAATAGAGGCCTGCTGTTTAAGTTGCCCAGTCTATGGCATTCTGTTACAGCAATCCAAGCAGACAAAACAATCACCATCGTATGAATATCTGCTCAGTCACTGTTGTGGGGTGGGGACGAAAAACGTGATGGTCTTGCCCACATTTCAGTCCTGAGACATGGACCTGGGACAGCTTTATAAGGAAGACTCCAATCACGGAGGGACCGCCTGGATAAAGCTTATATTCTCTACTTCTGTGGATAGCCTGGAGGATATTGTTATCCCTACTCTGTGGATGAGGGAACCTGAAATCCAGAATTAGTGGTTGCGGTAGAATAATAATGACTCCCTACAAGAGAAGTCTACACACTAATCCCCCAAATTTGTAACTCTGTCATCAGGCATGGCAAAAGGGACTTTGAAGATGTGATTAAGTTAAGGACCCTGAGATGGACAGATTATTCAAGATTATTTGGGTAGTCCCAATGGAATCAAAAGCGTTCTTATAAGAGAGTGGCAGGAGGGCCAGATGAGGAGAATGTGATGGGACAATGGAAGAGGAATCAGTAAAGCACATGTGATGATAGTAAACTGTTGGTTTCGAAGGCAGAGGAAGGGGCCAAGAGCCAAGGAATGCAGGAGGCCTCTAGAAGCTGAAAAATGCAAGGAAATGGATTCTCCCCTAGAGCCTCCAGAAGGAAGCAGCCCTACCGACACCTCGATCAGGCGAGACGGATTTTGAACTTGTGACTCCCCAGAACTGCAAGATGATAAACATGTGCTGTTTTAAGCCAGTACGTTTTTGGTAATTAGTTTATAACAAATCAGCTATCAGCAAGAAGAAAGAAATACAGTGATGGATTTAGTCTTCAAACTTAGAGGCACCAATGCCAAAGTCAGCATTCCTTCTACTCTGCTATGCTGCCCTGATGAATGAATGAATGGACTGAGGTTCCTTTCAGTTACAGTTGCTGGGGAGAGAACAGTCCAAGAAACTACTCATACTCTTCTCTCGGTTCCTACAGCTCCAACAACTGTGTAGTGTATCCTTTGGTTTTGTTTTCGTTTTCTACTTACCTTGTTAAAAAGGAAGGAGGATTTCAGATGGCATGCATATACACATACTGCATATAAAAACTAGAGAAGAGTCAAGAGTGAGGAGAGAAGGGAGCAAAAGAAAAAGAGGAAGGAAAAGAAGAAAAAATAAAACAGATGATCCGTAAATAGATCTTGACGGAAAAAAAATTAGGTTAAAATTTTTAAACAAATAAGGAAATAGGTGAAATGAATTGACAGAGAGGTGCCATATGGTTCTATGACTTTGCTGGAGCCAGGCAGAAGTGTGCCAAAATTTATTTTTGAGCTCCTGAGTGGCCAGAGAAAAGAAGGGAATATTATCAGATATTAGGTTCAGATTTAAAAAGAAACTGATTGCTTAGGAGAAATGATCTTTTCTTGACATGACACCTTTAAGAAATGTCTCTCCCCGGGGTTTTGTGTGTGTTAACACTCACTCTCTACCCCTCCCATTAGATCCTGCCACCTGATCCTTGTGAGCGAGACAAGATTTTCAAGGATCCTCAATTTGTTGAATATCCCTGCAGCATATAACTCTGGATGAAATGTTCATGCTTCCTGAGACAGAAAACACTGGCCAGGGCATCAGCGAGGGTTCACTCACCAAATAACTGAATACTTCTGCATACCAGGACTACAGCTGAGGAAAAGGGCAAACACTACACATTTTACTTCTTTACAACAGCTCTCAAATTCAAAAGTATTGTCTGCATTCAATTTTACTGTGCAATGAACCATCACAAATATTAGCGGCTATAAACAACAGCTATTTATTTTTAGCTCAAGACTGTATGGGTCAGCAATTTGGGCTGGGCTCGACTGGGCAGGTGTCTGCTGTCAGCAAGGCAGTTTTGTCTGTAGGTTGGCTCTTGGCTGGGGCAAATGTGGAAACACGGTCTTGTGTCTCTCATCACCCAGAAGGCTAGCCTGGGCTTGTTCACACCCAGAAGTAAAAGGGTTCCTAGCACACCAAGTGGGCAAGCACCAACACAGAAGCGTTTTTCAAGCCTCTGCTTGTGCTGTGTTTCCAAATGCCTCATTGGTCCAATCAAGTTTCATGCCATCTTGGTTCAAGGAGTGGAGAAACGAACTTCACTTTTGGAGGGGAAGATCTACAATTTCACAATGCAAGGATGTACATGTGCAGGGGAGAGGAAAGAATTGGTAGCCATTTTTACAGTCAACCACAGATATTAATTGTTGGCATCTGTGGATTTAATATCTGCCAACCAGGAACAAATACAGACGGTTCTTAATAACAAGGGATATTAATGAATCAGATCACTAATCATTCCTCCTGGATAATTTAATATAGTTTATTCAACACGAAGGCAGCAGGGTGGAAGACAGATAGCTTCCTAAAAGTCATTTGGTTCTAAAAATCTACTTTTACGTTCTATTGCCGTAAGAAAAAAAAAAAGTGTCTGTGTGTGTGTGTGTGTGTGTGTGCGCGCGTTCATCCACACGAGTGCCTGCATCCTGAACACGTACTATCTTTGGATTCTCTCTCCTACGTTGTTATTGTTCAAGTTTTGGCTTCAATGTCTGTCAGTTCTTTTCCTGAACCACCCCATACCACCCTGAATCTGCAATTGCTCCAGTGATATTCAGAGTATTAAAAAGAAATAAATAAATAAAATAAAAGGGAAGTTGCAGAAGGGCAGCACTTACCCCATACACAAGAAAATAGACTGAAAGGAAAGTATTGTCAAAGTGTTTTGCAAATGACATTTTCAGCAATATAAATTATGATTTATTTTCCCATGTAATCATCTTGATTGCAGACATCCTTTTGGAGAAATCACACTGCTGTTGGCTAGCTTTTTAAAGCCTCACAAGACAACTTTCAAACCTGATTAGTATGTATGCTGGGAAATCAGATACATTATATTTAGCTTGAAGTGCAGAGCATCGTGGGTGCAAAGAAAGAAAGATAGGGGAGGGATTTAAAAAAAAAAAAAAAAGAACATCTGTAAAGCTTTTCAGAGGGATCTGCACGGCATATGGCAGAGTAAGAGTTTGCTCAAGTTCTCTTTATGTAATTAACTGACTGTGTGTCACCTCCTCATCGTGGAGCTCCCACATCGCTCAGCTATGGGATGTGATGACTTTGTACCAGGGACAGGCTCATGCTTTTCTGTGATGACACTGAAGAGCTCAGCACTTCCATAGACAGGGTCTTCCCTGGGTTGAAGATCATAACTCCTAGCTTGCATGCTTTCACCTCCATTCAGGGGAGCAATCAGATTGTCAGTGGGTACAGACAGCCCAAAGGAAGGCAAGCATTGACCAAGCGTGAGTGTCTGACAAAGAGCCATGCATGGAAACAGGCCTTTCCAATGGGAGTAAGTGACAGATCCGGCACAGTCAGCCAAGAGGGAGGCACGTGCAATGCCAAGGGCAGACATTTATGGAGTCCACGAGCTCAGGGTCAGCAAGTACAGAATGGGTACCTGCATGAACCTGGGAGGTTAAGTGCCTCGCTTGCCTCCCTTAACCCTGGTATGCTCAGCATCAGGGGGTGCGGGAAAAGACAAATTCCTGGAGTGTGAATGCAAATGGTAAGTAACAAAAACACTAGTTCATATAGTAACACACAATATTTTTGAATTCAGAGTAGATGCAGAATATGCATGGGTTTTTGAGATAAAGTGAGCTCTCAGAGGAGGAATTTTGCATGCAGTGTGGGAGCTAGAGGCAGCATTCCCCAGGCTCGCGAGGCTCTTATTTCCTTCTCCTCTACCCAAAAGGCACTCCACGATGAAACAGTTTGAGAAGCTAGAGATTTCCAGAGAGCTTGGATCAAACCCAGAGTTGAGCATCCAATTTGTTTGGATAACTCTATCTGAGCAAAGGGCAGGGAAAGGGATGCTTGTTGAGTACCCAGTATATGCCTCCACATGGCTAAAAACGAAGACTCCACTTGCCATTGCTTCATCATTATAGCAATCCTGAATATCAACCCATTGTGTTAGGTTGGTGCAAAAGTCATTGCGCTTTTCCCTATTACTTTTAATGGGAAATTAGATAAAGACGTTGAGGCACAGAGAAGATAATGAGTTGCATCATCAAGTTGCTCAAGAGACCAACCGTTTCCAATTCACTTCCACTGCTGGTAACTGAAGATCATGAGCCACAGAACCAACGCTGCATTCTGCTCTGCAGGCAAAATCAGTTGCTCGGCTCACAGGTGAAGGCCGTGTCTGCCTATAATAAAACCTCTGACTCCCTGTAAGGTGCTCTACCTAAACATCCTTTCTTTGCAGTTTATATCTTCTTCAATTTCCCCCTTTCTTTTATATTAAACTTTCTACCTTTGAAAAAGTCTCTACCAAGATCTGGTTTTTTTTTTTTTTTTTTTTTTTTTTTGTTACTTAAAAAAAAAAAAAAAAAAAAAGTGGCTTTGATAGGTAACATTCTAAATTGGCCTCCCAGATTCCCGGTCCATGGTGTATGCATGACTTCTTCCAGTTATTCAGTCAATTCCTACGCTAGGTACTATCATGAACGGATTTTGCCAATGTTAATTAACACTCCACCTCAGTTGCCCTTAAGATAAAGAAACTATCCTCATCACGTGAGCCCTTGAAATCCAGACCTAGACATCAGAGTCAAGGAAAGTCGGAGAGATTCAAAGCAGGAAGGGACTCCATGCACAAGACAGTCTCTGTTGCTGGCTTTGAGATGCAGGGGGCCAAAAGTCAAGGAATGTGGGTGGCCTCTGGGAGCTGAGGGCAGCCACCAGCAGAAGTCACTAGGAAACAGGGGCCCTAGTCTTACAACTGCAAGGATCTGAATCCTGCCAGCACCCTGAATGAGCCTGGCAGTGGATGCTTCTTCCACAGAGCCTGCAAGAAGGGAAGTACCTCCAGCTGACACCTTGATTTTGTCACCACAAGACCCTAGGCTTCTGATCTAGAGAATTGTAGCTAATAAACAGATGTGAATGTGAACTGCTAAGTGTGTGGTCATTTGTTACACAGCAATAGCAAAAAAAAAAAAAAAAAAAAAAAAAAAAAAAAAAAAAAAAAAAATCTGCACCATGCAACAATCCCAGCTTTCCAATAAAATTTTCTTCTGCTTATTTCTTTGGCATCCACAATGACCGTGCCTTCAGAGTATAAAACTCATAACACAAAAACTCAATCACCATAGCTGCATTTTTCTTTATTAATTGCTTAAGAACTGGTTTCAAAATGATATGTATCACTAACATTACTATTTTAACATTATTATTATTACTATTATTTTTAGACAGAGTTTCACTCTTGTTCCTAGAGTGGAGTGCAATGGTGTAATCTTGGCTCACAGCCTCCACCTCCCAGGTTCAAGGGATTCTCCTGCCTCAGCCTCCCAAGTTGGGATTACAGGCATGCGCCGCCACACCCGGCTAATTTTGTATTTTTAGTAGAGACGGGGTTTCTCCATGTTGGCCAGGCTGGTCTCGAATTCCTGACCTCAGGTGATCCACCTACCTCGGCCTCCCAAACTGCTGGGATTACCACACCGGGCCACTAATGTTATTTTTGATGGTAATAATATTCTATTCTAACAAATGAATCCAGACCAGCAGCTAGTGTAATTGTTTTTCTCTGCTATGTCTTACTCAAAGACAAGAAAGATTTCAGATCCAAACAGATTTCAGAATCTATTCTACAAAATGTACCTGTTTCAGTAGTACTGACTTATCCTAAGCTACTAGCTGGAGAAAACTGCTACTACGCATATTTTTTGTATAAAATATTTTCTAATATAATCTCCTGAACTGCAGAGATGCGAGGAAAAAAAATGGCCTTATAAATTTCTCCTTACAACCAAAAGTACACTAAAAAAGACAACAGCCTTTCAATGTCACTAATTTCTCTGAAGCAATGTAACAGCAAACTCCAGAGACCTTGGCTAGTTCAGAAAAAATAGAAAAATGTAGATTCAGGAGAAGCTGGGGAGCTAGGCTTTCTGCAACAGATTG
Source organism: Macaca thibetana thibetana (assembly GCF_024542745.1). Lineage (NCBI taxonomy): Eukaryota > Metazoa > Chordata > Mammalia > Primates > Cercopithecidae > Macaca > Macaca thibetana. Next base: position 21,607,326 of record NC_065597.1, on the reverse strand, counting down.
TAAGCCAAGTCATAAATTGAGGTAAAGGATGAGATAAAGAGGGGAGAATGAGGGTGGAGCCTGTTGTTTTGTGCCTGTTCACTTGAGGTGTGCAAGATGAATGGGCTGAGAATTGTCCTGTCCATTTCTGCAATACATTCACACTATTAAAGTCATTAGTTAGAACTTTCTACCACGAAGCTACTGTGAGAAGGGTGTTTCCCTTGAGGAGGAGGATTAAAAAGAAAAAAAAGAAAATCCTCCTGGAATACACAAAACTATTTGCACAGGAAAAATGAAGCCAGCGGCCATCTGCTAATAATGCTGCTTTAAAAGCATACGCACTTAGAGCCTCTGCTTTCCAACATGTTTAATAAAGAAAGCATATTAACAAGGTGATACAGGCAATGCTTGGGAGGAAAGGGAAAAAGTTCATTAATCTCATAAATCCATTGGCTGGAGAGCATCTCTTTCTCCCCGTCTCATGCTAGAATTTGATCTACTTGCTTCTCGACACTCAGTCTACAGGCATGTCTTAGTCTATATCCAGCCCTGGCTCTGGCCTCCATGATCTCTTGCCTGAACTATTCTGGGAGCCCACCTGCTGCCAGTCCTGACCCTCACAAATCCATCATTCTTCACTGAAGCCAGAAGGTTCTTTCTTTCTTTTTTTTTTTATTTTTTTTTATTTTTTGAGATGGAGTCTCGCTCTGTCACCCAGGCTAGAGTGCAGTAGCGCGATCTTGGCTCACTGCAAGCTCTGCCTCCCGGGTTTACACCATTCTCCTGCCTCAGCCTCCCGAGTAGCTGGGACTACAGGCGCCCGCCACCCTCCCGGCTAGTTTTTCGTATTTTTTAGTAGAGACGGGGTTTCACCATGTTAGCCAGGATGGTCTCGATCTCCTGACCTCATGATCCGCCCGTCTCGGCCTCCCAAAGTACTGGGATTACAGGCTTGAGCCGCTGCGCCCGGCCTAGAAGGTTCTTTCTAAAATGCATGCACGGTCCTCTTATTATGTGAGATACCACAGCATTCATAAACTCTCCCAGTGCATTCTGTGACTGCCAGGATAAGACCTAGAATCTTGCTGTAACTACTGAAGCACCTGGGGACTTCAGCTCTATCTCCAAGCTCACTCTTTCCCACCAATGTCCCTCTCCCAAGCTAGGCTCCAAGCCAGACGGAACTACATGTCCTTCCATGTAGAGGCCAGATCTCGTGTGGATGCCATGGATATGATCATGAGCAACAAAGTCCTTGTAGTCAGGGAGATGACAGCCTGGAACAGCCAGCAGAGAAGTAAACAGATAACCACAAGATGATCATGGTTGTAGGAGGTATTATGCGAACAAAGGAGGATGCAAGGTACCCCACTGAGACTGTAAGTTGTAGAGAGAAGGGGTCTAGGGTTCAGGCAAGTCTTCTAGAAGAGCCACTTGGTTTGGTGAACGAAAAGGCACACTCTAGGCAGAAGAATGTGACAACACGAAGGCTAGGCCTTTCCAAGCTTGATCAAAGCCAAGACTGGGAAGGAGTGACACTGGCAGAGGTCAGCTAAGTGAATTGGAGGCTGGAATCAGGGAGACCTATGAGAACCACCACAACAGCTAGGTGCGAGCAGGCAAGCTCATGAGTTAGCATAACAGCAATCTCCAATGCCTAGGAGGCCAGGCCATTTCTACAATGAGTGAAGCAGGTCTGATGGGTACTATGGCAAACCAGAGGGCACATGCCCCAGCTAAAGAGGGGCAGCCGCTGCTCAAGTCCAGCCAACTGTAGCCAAATGCAAAATGCAGGCAAAGGATGCCAGCTCTGCTTTGTAGAGATAAGCAAAAAATCCCAGTATTGGTGGGATATCTCCCAAGTTTTAAATGTTCACAGCTAACTTATTTCATTAAAACAAAACAAAACAAAACAAACTTCAGCAGGCCAAACCAAAGACATCTGCAAGCCACCAATTTGCAACTTACAGGATACGACTGGGAAATGAGGATGGAGACTCCAGGCACTAGAAAATTTTCTTGCTTCTTATGCAGGGATCGGAAGGGCAAAAACACCAAAAATGAAGCTGACCCCCAGGAAGGCGGTGGCAGCAGCAGCCAGGGCCGAAGCTGCCCAGGAGTGAAAGGAAACCTCTCTGAAGGCCAAGAATGAGCACAGGCCTTCAGAATCACAGCCCCACATCTGCGAGCTAAGTTAGTCAACAAATATTCACTGAGGGCAGACTATGCGCCTGGCACTGTTCCAGGCTCTGAAAAAGCAGAAGTGTACAAATCAAACAAAATTCCTGCTCTACACTTTGGGAGGCCAAGGTGGGCCGATCACCTGAGGTCAGGTGTTCGAGAGCAGCCTGGCCATCATGGTGAAACCCCGTCTCTACTAAAAATACAAAAATTAGCTGGGTGTGGTGGTGGGTGACTGTAATCCCAGCTACACGGGAGGCTGAGGTAGGAGAATTGTTGGAACCCGGGAGGTGGAGGTTGCAGTCAGCTGACGTCGCACCACTGCACTCCAGCCTGGGTGATACAGTGAGACTCCCATCTCCAACAACAACAACAAAAAATCCCTTCCCTAGAGGAATGTACTTATGTGTCCCTTTTCTGGAGAAAATGAAAAATAGGACAGTTTTCAGTGGTTTTTAGCAAAGTCTCTGATAGAGGGTCATGCTCTTCAGCTGTAGTGCCACTCCCTTCTTGGAAACACAAAGACAACAAAAAACGTGGAAGTGAAACGGGCCTCATGGGCCCAGGGCTCCCACATTCCAGAAATGAAGAGAATGGGGTTTTCCTGCTTGTTTTTGGCTGTATCCCCAACACCTAGAACGGTGCCTGCACGTGCTGACATCCGCTGAATGAATGTGACAATTGAGGGCTAAGAGGTATTCCCAAGAGCCCAGGGGGAAGAAAAATATCACTAAAGTTGGTATTGGCTTTTCCCACATGAAAAGCATTTCCCTTTTGCTTCCAAATCTCTGTGTGACGGTAGATAGGTAGAAGCAGGTCTCAAGGTAAATAATAATAATCATGATAATTGGTCTTTCCCTGTGTTAGCAAGCTTGGGTATTCAGAAACAAGCAGAGGCAAAATATAATAGCCCACTACAAACAGGAAGTCGAAATGCAGCAATGTGGCAGCAAACTATCACAAGGACAAAAAACCAAACACCGCATGTTCTCACTCATAGGTGAGAACTGAACAATGAAAACACCTGGACACAGGAAGGGGAACATCACACACCGGGGCCTGTCGTGGGTTGGGGGCACGGGGGAGGGATAGCATTAGGAGATATGCCTAATGCAAATGACGAGTTAATGGGCACAGCACACCAACATGGCACATGTATACATATGTAACAAACTTGCACGTTGTGCATATGTACCCTAAAACTTAAAGTATAACAAAAAAAAGAAAGAAAGAAAGAAAAAAGAAATGGAGCAATGTGGACTTCTGACAATCCTCCTTCCACATTTTCATCTCTGCTTCTCACTTAGAACAATCCTTCTTTTTATTTTATTGCAATGTGTTTCAAAATAAGTTTGCCGGCTGGGCGCGGTGGCTCACGCCTTAATCCCAGCACTTTGGGAGGCCGAGGCGGGTGAATCAGCTGAGGTCAGGAGTTCGAGACCAGCCTGGCCAACATGGCGAAACCCCATCTCTACTGAAAATACAAAGATTACCTGGGCATGGTGGTGGGCACCTGTAATCCCGAGTTACTTGGGAGGCTGAGGGTGTGAGAATTGCTTGAACCTGGGGGCGGGGGTAAGCTGTAGTGAGCCGAGATCATGCCACTTCACTCCAGCCTGGGCGAAAAGAGCAAAACTCCATCCCAAAAAACAAAAATAAAATAAATAAAAGATGTGTTTGCCAGTTCCAGGGAAAACAAATACAAAACAGCGTTGTCCAAAATCACAGACTGTTGCATTTGGTTGAACTCTGTCCTAAACACAGACAGCAGTCGTGGTGGGCGCGGCAACTCACCACACGTCAGTGCAGCTGCGATTGATTTCAGGTCCCATTTCCATTGTAGATACTTTATAATTGTACTCTAATTGTAGTTCAGATGGCACTCAAGATAAATGAATCATCTCAGATATAGGAACAGGGTGCTCCATCATACAAAATCCCTGACCGTTCCCCGTGCTCTGACCCCACAAGAACTCTGTTCCTCACGGTCCCGGTTGGTGATAAAATCCCCTTTGAACCAGATCCTGACAGCCAGCAAGCCAAGCGCTCCCAATCGCTGACTGCCTCCATGCCTCTGTGTTGGATTTCCTTTCTTTCTTTCTTTTTTCAAAGGAGGAGGGAAAGTACCCTGTTTATTTCCAAACTCCCTTGCATCTGATGCAGGATAGGCTGGCATTTGCTGTTAAAGCAGAAAATTATAAGGAGGGCCTAATTGACCCTCCTGTGTCTTTGAAAAAGCCTGTCTGTGGTCTCTAATTGACCCTCTAGGTACCTATGGAACAATGAATGAATCTTCAGGAAATAATGGAGGGCGATGATTAATAGCCTGGGCCTTGCTGGACCTCCGTCTCTCGCAGTTCTTCTCCCTGTTACTTCCCTTCCTCCCCTCCACGACACTCGATTCCCTGCATTTCATAAGCAGCGATTTATTATTATCACAGAATAACAAATACCCTGTAGTAGACACTTTTAAGAATCAGAGCCATCATGATTCTGTAGAGATTGTGGTAACATTTATTTAACCTGGCATTCTCATTTTTCTTCTTGGCATGGCTCAGAAGAGTCCTCCTCTGGCATTTGTGGGCAAAGTCAAACAAGAGGCTTCTTGGGAGCTCCTTGTAAAATCGTTCCAAATGGGAAGTTGTTCCGAATTGCAGGGGGTTTTTGCTTCCGGTTCAAAGAGCAAATATTGCCCCTTTTGCCTTGCTCATAAGAGGACCAAAGCCCTTCAGAGGTACAGCAACAACAACAATAATAATACCAGCAGTAAAAATAAGTGGCACTCCTTTAGTGGAGAATGTGGCACAGGCCTGTACATATTATCTTGAGGAATACTCACAGAAGCCCTGAGACATCGATGTTGCTGCTGTCCCCATTATTCAGATGAATACACTGAGGTGAAAAGAGAATAAGTAATTAATCTAAAGCCACAAAGTCCAAAGCTGAAGCTCTGCATGCTATATACACTGCCTTCCAAGTATTCAACAAGAACTGTGCCAAATGCACAGTATTGAGGATAAGTTTTGGGAAATGTGAGTATTAGAATAAAAGAGAGTACCTTTCCCTACCTTTTTTTGGTTGAAAATGCTTTCTTTCCCCAGACAGTATAGGAGAATACATTTAAATTTAGAAATATACATATGCCTCCAATGAGGATTATGAGAAACTAGAATTTTGTTTTTACAAAATCATAGCATTAACTATACTTACAATTAAAAACAACAAAGAGAGAAAGAGAAAGTGAGAAAGCAAGCAAGCAAGCAAGCAAGCAAGCAAGCAAGAAAGAAAGAAAGAAAGAAAGAGAGAGACAAGGAGAGAAAGACCGAGGGAGAGAAAGAGAAAAAAAAAAATCCCTCCTTCCAAACCCACCCTGGCCTCCGCCGATGTCTCCACATTCCTCGGGACCTTAAATGGCAAGAGAGCCACAAGTTGTCTGCCAGGCCCTGCTGGTTTTTCCAGGCCCCTTTTCTTCTTAGTCAGTGCTTTGTGGGGGAACAGGCTGCCTATGCAGCAAAATTAATGCTTGGGTAAGGCTTACAGTCTGTGAAAGGAATGGATTGTCTCCAGCACCAGGTCCCACCTCTGTCGTCAGAAAGCACTGGGCCACCATTCAGAGTCACGGGCTCCGGGTGGGCAGTGGGCTTCTGAGAGACAGGTGCAGCCCACGTGACTCAGAAATAGAGAAGAAGGGAGCTGAGGAACAAAATCTATGTGTCCTAAATGGAAGGCTGCCTTGGGCACCTCTACGATCCTATTCAACCGTAGCATTTTAAAAGCCAAACGAGACTGTCCCGGGGATTTTTTTTTGTCCAAAGGCACATATATATTTGTGTGTACATGTGTGTGTACACATATTTATTTGCATGGGTATGTATCATACAATACATACATATATCAAGCTCTTTACCTGTATCTATTACTGTGTATGTATGTGTAAATATGTATCTATATCTATCACTTCTACCAACCCATCAGCCAGAATTGTTTTCATACCCTGGGTTTTACTGTATGGAGCTTAAAACCCATTTATACCTGAGGTTGCAATTTTTTGAATTTTCGCAATCAGACCTTGGTGATGGCTTTGAGCAGTAGGATATAAGTAATTCCCACATACTTAGAGTTCCAATAACGGAACACTAGGCATATGATTAAGGGACTTATACCACTGACAGTGAAAATCTTGACAGTTCTTCCCTTCCCTTTTCATCGCGTCCATGTTCATCTGGCTGCCAAATCTTCCCCATCCCTGCTCTCCTGCTACTGCCTCAGGGCAGGCCACCTTCAGCACTTTTCTGCCTGGTAGCAAGAAACTGATAAGTGGGAAGGGGTGCCACACGGTTTAGCCTGTTACCTACTGTACCAACTTGTATTGCACTCAAAAGATTCGTGGAAAAACTCAGATTTGTTGCCTCCCTGCTTGACGGCCTGTTGGACACCCTCAGAAAAACACTTCCACTCCTCAGCAGAGCATCGGAGCCCTCCACTGTGTCACTACACTCGACCTTTCTACACTTTTCTCTCTGCACCAAGCTAAGGGAGTTTGCTCTCTTAAACTTCCATGTTCCAACCTCAGCCACGCTCTCCGGGCAGCCACACTCCCCTTTGCCAGCTGTCACCACCAATACTGCCACCAGAGGGGTCTGCAGGACCTGCAGGGCCACACTCACTGGCACCTCGGTGACTTCACTTGCTCTGGTCACCCTGCTGTCTCTCCCAGGCCTTCTCCCTCCCACACCTTCTAGGGAAAGGCTCTCTATCAGGGTCAAGTTTGAGCCATGTTTATTGGCCACAGGCATCCCTCCTTCTGTTAGGGTGTATACTGCTCACTAATTATTGCCTAAAACCTGCTGCCTTGTCGGCCTTCTTTACAGGGCTCTAGTGGATTCCCAGAGATAGTAGACAGCTCACGGGTAAGCACTGTTCAAATGCAACCAATCCAGAACCAAACCCTCACCACTGGCTTTATTGGGCTCTCAGGCCACACCCACCTGCCCTAATCACCCCACGGCCATGGGTCAGACAGCTAAAGACAACCCCTATGTCCCAGAGCCCATGGAAATGACCCAAGCCAGCCAATCCTAAGCCTGCTTACCCTGCCTGGCCCCTTCTTTCCTGTGAAAACCACAATCAAAACATTAAAAAAAAAAAATTAACTTCCAGGGTACATGTGCAGGATGTGCAGGTATGTTACATAGGTAAACCTGTGCCGTGGTGGTTCACTGCACCTGTCAACCCATTACCTAGGTATTAAGCCCAGCATCCATCAGCTATTCTTTCTGATGCTCTCCCTCCCCACACCCCACTCCTGACAAGCCCCAATGTGTGTCCATGTGTTCTCATTGTTCAGCTCCCAGTCACAAGTGAGACCACGCGGTATTTGGTTTTCTGTTCCTACGTTAGTTTGCTGAGGATAATGGCTTCCAGCTCAAAACTGTTAACAGTTCTCTCTCTCCCTCTGCCTCCTGCCCGACCCTGGGGCTTTCCCAGGTAACTCGCTGTGGCATGCAGAGTCCCCGTGGATCTGTGAGTAACAAACCGTCTTTGCAACAGCAGTCATTTCCTCATCTTGGCCTCACCACACTAAAATAAAAATAAAACCTGTTCAAACAGGAAGAAGAGAACAGAGGGAGAAAGGAAGGAGAAAAGGAAAATGAATGAAGAAGGAATAAGGAATGAGTACCTCAATGAACAAATGATAAGTCACTTAAAAATCTGCTTTTTCTTAGGAAGAGAAAGAATTAACAGAGCTGCAGAAGTCCTCTTCCACTCGGGCTGCTGATATGTGTGAGAGACGCGTGGACGCCGTACGAGCTCTCGCTGTGAATGCGGAAACCTGACCTCCCACCGGATACTCAGTTCAGGGGGCTCCTGGGCCCTCCAGTTGCTCTTCTGTTCATCGCTACCTCACTCAGAAAATCAGCAGAGAAGTGAACTTCCTCAAATGACTGGCAGTAAACACCCAGCGTGGAGCTGGATTACAAAACTGTACCAAACTCTAAATAGCATCACACTATTCCCTTTTAAAGAAGTGTCAGTGCTTTTATTCATTAAGATTCAGATGCTACGGAGGGGGCAGATGTGCCTTCTCCTCTCCTGGATCCCAAATAAAACACCCCGTATGGAAGCAGATGGCTTTGTGTAAATCAGATGATAGTTTACGGAGTGAAATGGCTTCATCAGAATGGCATTACGAGTATCATCTTTTGGGAGGAAATGGGGTTAAGCAAGTCCAGCTTTCATTGGAGGTCACATTTGCATATGAAATTCTGGGTCCCTGTAATGACTGCCTGGGTCCCTGGGTCAGCAGGCCAGTGACCTCTCCATCGTTTTCCTTCCAGAGGGAGCCCCAGGTAATGCATGAGAAAGGAAGTGTTACAGGAAGCCAAGAATGGGTACCCACCCCCCCCCGCCCTCCAACCAAGAGCCAGTTCTGTTAACACAGCAGAGAGCCCTCCCCAGGTCTCAAAGTCTCCCTGCCTTTGCTGCCACAGGTAAAAGGGGGTGGTTTTGCTGATTGGAAACCACAGGACAGAAACAACACCTGCTTGGGCATGGGCACTTAACCCTGGAACAGGAAAGGTGAAAGTAGTTTCTGTTTATTTTGATCTCGAGCGTAAAATGAAGAGCAATCATGTCCCTGGAGTCTTGGCAGAGGACAAACAAAGCTTATGGAGGAAGACAAAATCTGCTTTTTCAGGATGCTTCACAGGAGGCTGGGGTGTTAAGCGCTCCTCAGCCTGCCTGTCTGATCTGAGAAACAGGGGCAGCAGGTGCCTGCCTCCCGCTGTGGGTATTCACCATTCAAAGCGCAGGTGCGAAGAGCAAACAGCTACCAGACAGAATCCTTTAGGTCTAGGCTGTTCCTTTCCTTTGAACCAGTGACAGGAAAAGACCACCTTAGCCCAGCCTCCTTGGAACATTCCAACACTTGAATTGTAAGATGGGAGTCCCTATTTCCAAGATATCAGGGAGATATTCTCCCATTTCCTTACAACACTGGGTCAATGTGAAGGTTAAAAATTTAAATAAATAAGTAGGAGATCAAAATCCTCCTTTCTTGGGAAAATTCAGACAATGATACACAAAGGTTTAAGAAGACAAGAGATCTAAAGAACATCCAGAAAAAAAGATTTAGGAGCACGCTGTTTTCATTAGGTTTCTTCAAAAATCAATAGTATGATTTCACGGTATTTGTTTCATGGAATATATTCACGATATTTGTTTCATGGAATAAATTCATGATATTTGTTTCATGGAATATACTGGATATTCGTTTCATGGAATATATTCATGATATTTGTTTCATGGAATATATTCACGATATTTGTTTCATGGAATATATTCACGATATTTCTTTCACGGAATAAATTCATGATATTTGTTTCATGGAATATATTGGATATTTGTTTCATGGAAGATATTCACGATATTTGTTTCATGGAATATATTCATGATACTTGTTTTGTGGAATATATTCATGATACTTGTTTCATAGAATATATTGGATATTCATTTCATGGACTATATGGACTGTTACTCAAAATCCTAACATGCAACATCTTTCTTCAAATGATAGTGTCATGCATTCCGTATAGCGGATTTATCAATTAATGCTGAGCCCCCAGCCAAGTGACAAGTCATACTATCTCTCTTACTCCTTTTTTCTTTATCCTTAAAAAAAATTAGGTCTACCCTCAGCCTTTATATTCCAATTCTTCATTCCAAACTCCTGACTTTTTCCCAAGTTACTCCAGGATGGAAAAGTGTATCATCTCCAAGCTAGCTCTCTCCTGCCTTCCCATCCAACCACCCCGACTCTGCTGCCATCCCCAGCAGAGCCCAGGAGTAGCATATTTGACAAGAAATGTCAGGGTTAACAAGAACTCCCAAAGCAAAGGCTTTGAGTTATGTCATACAAAAATGAAAATTCAAAAGATGAGCATTCATCCATAGTTGAAAATATAATGTTCGAAAACCAGAAAAATCAAAAAAGAAAATGATTTTTGAAATTATGTCTCCCAGACAAACACATGCTCTCAACCAGACGCCAGCAAACTACAACCCACAGGGTAAATCCAGTCTACCCCTTGTTTTTATAAATAAAGTTTTATTGTCACACAACCATGCCCATTTGTTTACAGATTCTCTATGTGCTTTCATTAATGCATGATAGTTTAGTAGTTGTGATACATACCTTATAGGCCACAAAGCAGAAAATATTTATCATGTGGCCCTTTACAAAGTTTGCAGATGCTGTCCTAGACTGAAAATTCATTTCAGTGTCTCTCAAATAACTGGGTTTCCTTTGTTACTCTTTGAGTATAAATGGAATGATCCAGTAAGAAGTTTCAATGGCAATATCACAGAATTATTAATTTGGGTTTAGTGAAGAAGAGAAGGTCAAAGAACCAAATAACTTTTTTAAAGACTCACAACAACTCTTTTTGAAATAAAGATTAAATATCTACCGGGTAACTTGATTCAACCATGAACATTTATTGAATGTGTATTACGTGTTTTCAACCTAGGCATTGCCCTTCGTTGTTGTGGGGGCGGGTGGGAATTTTCAGTTCTCTCCTGACTTTTTTTTTTTTCCCCTCTTTCTTTTTTTTCAGTCAACTATGTCCCTGTTTCTTTTATCTGGCTAAATAAAAAATCCTTTAAAGATTCCCTATTTCTGATGGGGGTCCTGCCCTACATACACCAAACAAATGTATGTTACAGGTATTTGGATATCTCAGATCATCTAAGATGTTCATTTTACCCTTAGGCTTCATATCTAAACTGTAGGATTAAGCCATTTAGAATGTACTTGATTCCTATAATATGTAGTGATTTTGCTAATGTTGTTCAGTTTTATTTCCTTGCCCAGAATGATTTCCATTAGCTGGCTTGCAGATTAGCAGCCTAATCTCCTAACAAGAGCTCTTCGATCAAATGGTCTGGAGTGGCCACATGTCTTGCTGCTGCCAAGTGACTGATTTAAGAGATGGACAAAAAGGAGACACACAGAAGTCCAGATAGCATGATTAATGGTCGATCCAACTTTCTCTGAACTGCATATCATGACTGAATGGGAAACCCTGAAGAGATTAAAGGGGGGAATTACATTACCATGAATAATATAAAAAAGTGATATTCTGTCTAAAAAGCTTTTGAGTGCAAGTGACTTGAACAAATATATTAACAGAGCTTACAGCAGATTCAATCAGCTTGAACGCTCCCCAGAATTTATTTTGAAATAAGCTTTATATATCCGAGATGTGAAGAATGAATCTATTCGTGACTGGCAGGAAAGCTATTAACATGCAGATTTTAATTCTGCCTTTGATTCTACAGAGGTTCTATTGTCCCTCCTTTACGACTGGCAACCTCTCCCAATTACGGATGTAGTACACCTCCACAAATCTCAATACCACAGTGACACTCCAGAGAGCTGAGATTTTCCTCACTTTATTCTAACTTCTAAAAATAAGTTCAAATTTTTATTATCAAGGCATTGATAAAACTATGATGTTTCAAAGCATGAATTATATTACACCAACCCATCCATCTGTTGGCAATGCCAGTTTGGGGCTATATTTGGGGGGGGTGGGTGCAAAACTTGGCAGTTAAGATAGAAACCTGCTTTACAAAAACTAGGTGCACATTAACTTACAATTAAGCCTTGATGTTAATGAGGTTACAGTGTGTGACCAGTTAACGGGCTGCAGCCAAAAGGCAAATATTGAAATGAAGGCGTTTATTTTCAAACCAACAAACCTGAACTGAACCATTACAATAAGTCCCATTAGCATTCTAGTTATTGGGCAAAATAATTTCATCTCCAAAATTAATTAAATAAATTGGAATGACCTGGAATCACTTCTGTGGCAGGCGGACGGAACAACAGTGCATGAAAGGCAAACTCATTCAGAGTCAACTGGCCCATCAGTTCCTTGAAAGATGATGTTTAAATTGATGGAAAGTGAAAGTTAAAAATATGATTCATCCAATGAGGCTGTGATGTGCTCTTAAAAAGTTTGCAAAACAATTTTAAAAATAAACTTCACTTAAAAAACAGTCTCCCCCTAAATTCAGGGATAGGATGCCTTTAGATTAAAATAATATGTTAAAATGTTCATCACTTAGGAAATTCGAACTCTGTCCTGCGTAAGTCGCATTTATTTTCTAAACAATCTGGATTATTTTTCTTTAGGAATAAAGATTAATAAAATACATGACTGTTGAATGGAATTGATGGGATCCAAGGGCTACTGCCAAGTTTTTTAAGAGAATCAACAGCAGAGTCTTAGCTCAAATCATGTCCACATTACAACTACGGATTAAATGTTTGTGTCCTTGCAAAATTCATACATTGAAAATTACTTCTTTTTTTTGAGACAGAGTCTTGCTCTGTCACCCAGGCTGGAGTGCAGTGCTGTGACCTCGGCTCACTGCAACCTCCGCCTCCTGGGTTCGAGAGATTCTCCTGCCTCAGCCTCTGGAGTACCTGAGATTACAGGCGTGTGCCACCACACTCAGCTAATTTTTTAAATATTTTTAGTAGAGACGGGGTTTCACCATATTGGCCAGGCTGGTCTCGAACTCCTGACCTCGAGTGATCTGCCCACCTCAGCCTCTCAAAGTGCTGGGATTACAGATGTGAGTCACCACGCCCAGCCATATGTCGAAATTTAATCACCAATATAATATATTAGGAGGTGGGGCCTTTGGGAGGTGATTAGGTCATTGAGGCAAAGCCTTCATGAATGGGTTTAGGGCTTAAAAGACGCCCGAGAGAGAGACCCTTTGCCCCTTCCACGATATGAGGACATAGCAAGAAGCTGGGCATCTAGGAACCAGGAAGTGGGCTGTTGCCAAACACTCAATCTGCCAGCAACTTGATCTTGGACTTCCCAGCCTCCAGAACCATGAGAAATAAATTTCTGGTGTTTATAAGCCACCCACTTTATGATATTTTATTACAGTAGCCAGGACAGACTAAGGCACAAGGCTTTCTGGATGACTTAATGAATGAGAAGTAGAATCACCTATAACTAATACAGCATCTAGAGCACAGTCAGCACTAGGCAAGCGCCAGCTATCACACTTCACCATAGGATTATTAAAACCTGGCGTTTGGGTGCATACTCTATCATTTGTGAGCTATGTGACCTTAGATATACACCTAACATCTTTGTCCCTCATTTATTTTCATCTGTAAATTGGGGATACTAATAGTGCCCCCTCTAGTAGAATTGTATTAATTTGAAAGAGTTGATATGTGCAAAGCATTTGTTATAGTGTCTCCAATGTAAAGGCTCAATCAATGTTCATCTCACCCTATCCCCGTGGGTTGAAACTGGCAGACATTCCAAAAGGCCTCCTAGTTTGTTTTTTGTTTTTGTTTGTTTGTTTGTTTGTTTTCTGAGACAAGGTCTCATGCTCTCCCAGGCTGGAGTGCAGTGGCATGATCTTGGCTCACTGCAGCTTTGACCTCCCAGGCTCAAGCAACCCTCAAACCTCAGCCTCCCAATTAGCTGGGACCATAGGTGTACACTACCATGCCCAGCTAATTTTTTCTATTTTTTCTATATTTTCTATTTTTTCTATTTTTTTGTAGATGTAGGGTTTCACCATGTTACCCAGGCTGATCTGAAACCCCTGGGCTCAAGTGATCCACCCACCTCAGCCTCCCAAAGTGCTGAGATTACACACATGAGCCACCGGGCCTGGCCCAGGTCTGGTAGTTGTTTACAACTACTGTTGTGCCCAACTTTTCTAGGCTCTCTTTGGTAACAAATGTCAGCAACTTATCTCTTTAGATGGAGCTTTCTCAAAGTGTGGTTCATGGACGATCTGTACCAGAAGAACCTGATACACTTTATTAAACACACTGATTCCTAGACCCCATCCTGAATGTACTGAATCAGAACCTTTAGGGAGTGGGACTAGGGATTTAGAGTTTATAAATAAGTTCCTAGCTGAGTCTCAGGTATCCAGAAGTTTTAAGAATCACTTATTTCAACAAACAATATAAACAATGGAATCATAAACAATCTTTTCTTGGGCAAGGTAATTGTAATCCCACAATATTAGATGTAATTAACAAAGTGATGAAACTTTGGGTCCAGTATTCTTTTGAACAATCTCTTGCCCTCATTTTCCAGGTACACTCAATGTAGGTTGCCTTTCAAGTCCTGAAACCTTTTGTATACAGAACCAGGCCTTCAAGTTCTGATCACACTACTGTTTTCTCTGCCTCCTGGTCCCAAGCCTTCTCCTGCCTGACCCCCTTCTGCTTCCCTTTCATGCTTCAATTCCAACCTCACCTCCTCAGGGAAGCCTTCTCTAGCTGATACACAAGGTTAGAGTCACCTGTTCTAAGTTGTATTAGTATCTCACATTCTTTGTCATAGTATTAGCTTTTTGTGATTAATTATGTGAATTTTTTTTTACAGACTTTCTTCGTCCATAAAAAACTGACAGAGGGTAGGGACCATTTTTCCCTTATCCACCGTAACACTCCTTGTGCCCAGTATAGAGCATGTTGTAGACTAAACTGTGTCCCCCTCAAATTTACATCCTGAAGTTCTAACCCTCCATCTGACTGTAATTCAAGATAGAGCCTTTAAAAGGGTAATTAAGGTTAAATGATGTCATAAGGGTGGTGCCCTAATCCAACAGGACTGGTGTCCTTATAGGAGGAGGAAGAGACACCAGGGATGTGCACTGAGAAACAGGGGGAAGGTCATGTGACAACATAGCAAGAAGGCAGCCGTCTGCAAGCCAAGGAGAGAGGCCTGAGAGAAGCCTCAGAGAAACCCTGCCAGCAACTTTGTCTTGAATTTCCAGCCTCCAGAACTGTGAGACAATAAGTTTCTAATGTTTAATATCCCCAGTGCGTGGTATTTTGTCATGGTAGCCATAGCAAATGAATACAGTGCCTGTTTCAGAATGGAGACTCAATAGCTATTTAATCACCAACCATGACTACTCCTGGGCATCACTGTGGTCTCTCCACTCTCATTTTACCTGAAGAAAATAAAACATTGAACTTGTTTAAGGATGGATTAAGCCAGATGTGGTTGCAGGCACCTGTAGTCCCAGCTACTCAGGAAGCTAAGACAGGAGGACCCTTCATCCCAGGACTTTAGGCCAACCTGGGCAACATAATGAAATCCCATCTCTTTAAAAAATTGTTTTAAAGAAATGGATTAAAAGAAACCATCTCAAGATATTCCATGAGCAACAGGCCACCATCACCCTGCAGGTAACTGTTTCCTCAGAAGCAGAGATTAGAACCAATACAACATCCCTGAGCTGGGGCTGGATCATCACTTAGTCCAAACAGCCCCCCAACAAAAGTTTTGACCCTTGTAGTCACTCCCTGGTCACAGTGGTACCAGTGGGAAAGAAGTGACTACTAATCAGACAGTCCTAAAGTGCTGAGGGAATCAGAATACGGGTATGTACTTAGAGAATCACTAAAATGAGAATGAAAACTTAATTCATGTTTGGTTTGCTTATTCTAGATATAATCTCTATCTTTCTCTCTCTCTTTTGTAAAGCTGGTATCTCACTATGTTGCCCAGGCTGGTCTTTAACTCCTGGGCTCAACAGATGTTCCCACCTTGGCCTCCCAAAGTGCTAGGATTGTAGGCATGAGCCACCACACCTGGCCATAATCTCATTTTTTCTTTTTTGAGACAGTCTCACTCTGTCCTGCAGGCTAGAGTGCAGTGGAGCAATCACAGCTCACTGCGGCCTTGAACTTCTGGGCTGAAGTGATCCCCCTGCCTCAGTCTCCTGAGTAGCTGGAACCACAGGATTGCACCACGATACTCGGCTAATTTTTAAATTTTTTGTAGAGATGGATGGTCTGGCTATGTCGCCCAGGCTGGTCTCAAACTCCTGGGCTCAAGTGATCCTCTCGAAGTGCTGGAATTAGAGGTATGAGCCACCACACCCAGCCAGGTCTCATTTTCAATCATCTCATTTTAACTCACTGTACATTGTAATGAGTTAGAAAACGGCCTTGATGCCACACAGTTCTGCATGGGAATTACAACTCTGCCACTTAGCAGCTCTATGACTTTGCCACTCGCTTAACTCAGTCAGCCACGGTTTCCTCATCTGCAAATGAGGAACTATCTACTTAATAAGATGAAGAGAATGTCTACTTAATAAGGTTGTACGGAAGACTACATAAAGAATGCAAAATGCTCAGAACAGTGCTCTCAATTTGGTAACTATGATTATATTATTACTTAAGCAGTTAGATTTTATTAATAATTAACATAATGTGAGCACTTGGTGAAAGACGTCTACTGTTTCACAATTATAGTCAGAGAGAATATTACTGTCAGTTCTCTATTTCCTTACCAAAATATTTGCTCTCAAAACTCAATTTTTCATTCATTGAAAATTAAGAGATTGTGCCAGATCTTGGCCAATATATGCAAGTAAATTAATTCAGAAATATCCTGAAAGTCAAAAACACGAGTTTCTGCTTGGCTAGGCTTTTCTTACTCTAGGAACCTCTAAGCGCTACTACTAGAAGCTTTGAAACTGAGGGATGTAAGTCTATCTACAGATTCTCTTTCATCACAGTGTTCTAATCATAATCTCTTTTTTTTTTGACAAGAAATTTATGGCAGGCTGTTGAAATGTTAGTTTATTGATGATTAAAGTACCAACCGTCCTTGATACAAATAAACAGGGTTTCTGAATCATAAGCAGCAAGACAGGGCACCTACCGGGCCCTGCGGGAGATGCAATTTATGGGGCATTCAATTCTCATCAATGTATTGTCAGTATATTCAAGGGATCTGACAGGTTTCTGTTTTGAGGATAGATGTTCCCTCCACAAGACAAGAAGCACAAAAGGTAAGGTCTTGGGTCTTACAGGCTTGATGCCTCCATTACAACTGAGGGTTTAATATTGAGAAGTGCCCTTGGCCTTAGGTTTTTGTGTGCCAAGTCTTTCAGCATATGGTATGCTCAATACAGTACTCCGAACAAAATTTGGCCACTGTTGAAAAGTTTCCGCGTTAGGGCCCAGACTTCTGCGTAAGGTGCATGGGTGGAAGCTGCAACGACCAAGCAATGCCCTTTTGCTCTGTTCGCAAGTTTGATTTTATCTTTATCAACCAACAGTACAGTACCTCTCAATCCTTCTCTCTGTATGCGAAAGGGCATCCTTGTGGTAAAAACTCATCGTGTGCACAGACCTCTGGTTTTCTTCTAAGCCCACAGGAGGATGAGACATTCCCATCCTCTGCAGGGCCATGTGACTGGCCTAGCCAATAGGCAGTCCAGAGGAAACAACATGTGACACTTCAGACCAAACCATTTAATTGCTGTGGTGACTCTCCCTAACTGGAGATCAAGAAGGCCATGTGCGCCAGATGGAGCAGCCATGAGATCACAGACCCTATCAGCCCGGGTCCCTGAGGGACTGCGCAGAAGAACCCGCCAGCTCACACTGGACGTGTAGTATGAGGAAGAAATGAAACATGCATGTTCTGCTCAAATATGTGTACTAGGCCCTTCCCCAACCACATCCCATTCTAGACATACACAGTCACACAGTTAGACCATGAAAGGAAAAATGTTTGCTATTGTGCTTCTACTCTCTTCCTCTCATTTTTCTATTGGTTCTGGCTACAGAAAGAGATTGGGCTAACATCCTCAGGGATCAGATTGTGACAACTCCCAGGCCCCTCGTCTGGGTTTTAACCGAGAATCCCATCTCGATTTTCCCTGCATTAAGAAAGAAAAAAAGGAAACAAAAGCACGTGGAGCTTATTATCTTCACTTCTCGCAGAAATGCATTCATGGAATTATGATTCCAAGTTATGCCAGTTTAGAGGGCTGACAGAATTGTCTATTTGATATGTGTTTCTGTGTCTTTTATGAAATCACAGTTGAGCACAACTCTGCTGGCTGCATTACACAATCCCTTATGTGTGGACCTGTGCAGTAGGCACCTGCTGAAGTTCAATTCCAGGGACAATGGTCACCTCTGCAGATCAGCTTCTGTTGCATAGTTTTCATTCCCTGATAATCGTAAGCAATGTGGTTTGCTCTCAGCTTTAACTACTAAAAAACAAAAACAAAACAATTTGGGACCAAATTCAAAGGCAAGCTGAGGGACCAGCTGACAGCAGGTCCCTGCAACACCCACTCTGTCTTCTTCCGACTGCCCCTCTCTCCTAATTTTCAGATTCTACATGACGTTCTCCAGCTTGCAGAACACAGGGTACATCATGTCATCCAGAGTCAAAGTCTCCTCCTTACCCAAGTATCCACAGTCAGGAAAATGGCGCCAGGAGATCATTATGTAGGTTCATCCATCTGGCAGTGTTTATGGAGAGCTGGAGGTACACCTGATGAACAAGTTCTGTTAGCTTAACATTTCAAATCCTGAGATGTCTAGTGTCGACAGAAACTTGGCAGGTTTCTCTAGGAAGTATAACTTTACAAACATCATGAAGATTAAGCCCAGGTCCTAAGCTGGGGTCTGTGTAATTCCCACTTTTTAAAAATTTTTTTGGTATACTCGGTTGAAAGAAATCCTCTGGTAACTGACTTCAAACAAGACACCAATCCATGAAAATAGTCCCATCTGTACTCGACTGATTCTTAAAAACAAAACAAATTTATTTTTTTTTTATTTTTCGTATTACAAAAGCAATGTATGTTCACAACAGGAGACAGAACTCAGAAAACCAGAAACAGTAAACGCTAATACTTCATAGTAGTACATTTGCTGAGTTCCTAGGTCTGTGCCTAACCCACTGACGTACAACCCTGAGAGGTGGGTATTATTGTAACTGTCACCTTACAGATAAGGACCTGGAGGGGAACCAAGGCTAAATCACTTTTTCTGTGTCACACCTCACCGTCAATTAGTGGTAGAGGCAGAATTTGATCCCAGGTCTGTCTGGCCAAGTTCATTAATTTTAAACAATTAAATTATACCTGTCCTATCCAGAGACAAGCACTGTAGGTATCTCAGTATATTTATCTCAGAATATTTGTCTATGTGTGTACATATGTGTCTATTTTTATAACAAAAGTATATTTACAGAGTATGTACAATTTTGTAAATTGCTCTTCACATTTTAAATAAATTTCAGGTCTCAAAATATATTAGGTTATCTGAATATTCTCAAAAGCCTTTAAAAAATCTAAATTAATTGTATCTACCCATGCCAACTCCTCAACTCAGCTGACAATGATCTTATTAATAGTGGGGGACCTAATTCTCAGAAAAATCTCTATTGGTCCCAGCACTTTGGGAGCTCAAGGCAGGAGAATCTCTTGAAGCCAGGAGTTCAAGAACAGGCTAGGCAGTAAAGTGAGGCTCTATCTCTAAGAAAATTTTTAAACATTAGCCTGGCATGGTGACACATGCCTGTAGTCCAAGCTACTCAGGCTGAAGTGGGAAGATCGCTTGGGCTCATGAATTCGAGGTTGCCGTTAGTTATGATCACGCCACTGCACTGTAGCGGGCACAACAGAATGAGACCCCATTTTTTAAAAAAACAAAATGTCCACAGGATAAAATTTGCAGGAGCCTATAGAAATCCACAGAAACTCAGAGCTCAGGCAGGAGCTAACAATCAAGCCCAGGGTGTAACCACTCCACGCAGATTTCACAGTCCGAGACCGACAGGAAATGTCAGCGTCAATGAGCAATTGGTAAAATGACATCTTGTTTACGTGTCCAAAATATAATGAATCCTTTTCTCAGTTTGCCCCACATCGATGATTTCATGAGTACTACTAATGCCCATGAGAAGAGACAAGTATATTTGCAATCAGCAAATAAATGTGTTGGACGAACACACGCCACATGCAACGGGAAAAACCCCGGCCCAGGCAACAATTCTAATGTGCAGAACCAAAGTTTAGAATCAACATGGTGCTTTTAAAGGGATACATGATAACCCTGCACAATTAACCTACAAAAACCACCTGGGTTCTTGATTCCACTGTTTTTTTTTTTTTTTTTTTTTTCCTGTTGTTCCTTGCTGCTGGACATCAATCCTGTCCAGATTCTATTGTTACCATTTTGCTTTTTCTAACCATAGCTGAATATCTGAATATATCACTCTCTCAAGCAGAAACTGAACACAGATCAGAGCTAAAGAAAGTATGAGGGTGGAAAAAGAATGTTAACTCTACAGTTTATGTTGGTGTCTGATTTGGCTGTGTGTGTGTGTGTGTGTGTCTGTGTGACAGTGTGACAGTGTGTGTGTCTGTGTGTGTGTGTGTGAGAGAGAGAGAGATGTATTGGAAAGGGGAGCTAGAAAGACTGTGAAATGGGAAAGGCCTGTATTTAAATGTAAGTGTGGTTTTATAAATGTATACTGGATCTGATCTTATCTATGAAGAGGGAGTAAATTGCCCAATAGAGGTACATTAATAGCAAGATAAAGAAAATGAACGCATTTCCAGCATCAAAGATAAATGCTCTGGGTATCATTGCTGGTGTTAGATTATCTATTGCACCTCACTGTGATATTAGCATTACTAATTATCAGCTGCCTCTCTTTAGAGGGGAAACATGCTCTGGCAGGGTGCAGAAATTTCATTTCCCAGAGAGCCACTGCAAGTACAGTTTGTAGACACGCATATGTGCAAATCTGACCCCAGAGGGAAGAGAATTGGGACATTCTTAAAAATGCATGTGTGTGCTCTACAATGCATATATGTGGACCTGAAGTCCTACTTCTGTCAACAAGAATTAGCTAAACATTTTTCACTTATTCTTTGTCTACTTTTTATCGATGCAGAATTGCTTACTGGAAGAGAAATGCACTCTTTAACACTCTACTCTAACCTCTCCCCCCAAAATAATGCCATATGTTTTCTAAGACTACAGCAGTGGCTTCTATGACAAGAGTCCCCAGCAGGGAAACAGAGAGTTGGATATTTTTGTGAGTTATTTCAACTAATCCTCACGAGACTCCTTTACCAGTAAGACAAGGCTCACGGAAACTACTGTGATTTTGTCTGTGCACCTGATTACTAACCTAACCACCGAAGTTCAGTTGAGCACATATTTATTGAGCAACTACTATGTGTCATGCACTGCAAAGTCTAGAGGAAAAGGCCTACAGAAAGGCAGGCATGAGTTATCAGGGCTGCAAGTTCCTGAAATATTATGCAACACAACGTCGTGACTCCTGTCATGAGATGCTTCCATGGTCTCTGAATCGCTTCCTTACCAAGACTTCTTTCCGCATTCATCCCACAGCTGTGAAAGGGCATGGCTTGGCTTGCCATCCAAAGCAGCTGTTCCAGGTAATGGAAGAAATTGCAACAGAAGAAATATATAAACAAGGTAAGTTTTCAAATGCATCTCATAGGTACTATTCAGGACAAAATGAACAGAAATAAACTATCCTCCAGTATCAGGTGACATATTATATACGTTTCCACCTATGCGTTTTCGGAACGCAGCAGAAAGAAAATGCTCCTAAATCAGGGTTTAAAATCAGATGCTGGTATTAGAAACAAGATTAACCCGGTCCCTTAACAATCAAATTTATGACTAGTAAAGGGTTATGAAAAATTCTATCTCGATGTCAAACATAGGAAACACAAAGTCTTTGGAGGCATATAATGATAAACTGCAGCTTGAGCAATTCGCTCAGAGAACAGAATGAGCAGTTCAAGAGTTCACAGCATGTTCGTCTGGAAGGTGTTCAGTTAAAGAGGAGGGCAGGCTACAGACAAAGCCATGGAAAGGCCATCCATGGAGTCATTCCATCTTCATTACAATGGGAAAGCCTGTGGCCAAAGTGCATACACCAGGCCCCAACTTGCACACCACGCAGAGGTTTAAGACTCACGGGGAAATTAAAATACTAAACAAACGTCAATGTATAGAGCGCTGGCAGCCGTGCCTAGATATTGCTATCTGAGCTTCCAGGTGCAACCCCAGACATCCAAAATAATGTGATATCAACATTCTTCCACCCCTTGCCCCACTTTTTTTTTTTTTTTTTGGTGTGAGTGATAGATTAATTAAAGATTACAATCTATCTTCTTCAGAAGGCCAGAGAATGGACTTGCAATCACTTAATTTTCTTTCAGAGAACTGCCAAACTTAAATTTTTTCTCCCAAATAAAATAATTCCCTCTTTCTGTGCAGCTCGAAATACCATGCTGGAAAAAAGACAGTGTTCAAGATTTGTTCTATAATTCAACCCTCAATTTTTCCGTTTTCAGGAATCGGGGGAAAGGTGAATTTCATTTACTGATTATCAGCCTCCTGAGAGATAGGCTGGGCTGCTGTAATGCAAAAAGCAGCCCTCACTGGCTTCGTGGACAACCTTCCTGAGAGGGCCGAGGCCAGAGGCTTTTCCACTGCTGGGTGGCACCAACACGTGGGTGGATGGTTCTGACCCTCCCAGCACACCCCTGATTACCTCCCTTTCAAATCCAGACAAAACCAGCTGCCAAATCCAGCTTCCTCATCACCAAAAGGAAGCAGTGGTCTACCCCCACATGAACGGTGGCAGTTGGGACCCTAGCTCTTACTCCAACCCCCGAGACAGCTGTCACAACAATATCATAACCAAACTCTTTCTTTGAGCCTATGTATGACTTTTCACAGGTGAATTGGTTTCAAGTGGCAGAGAATATGGTTTAGTATGTCAGCATGACCAACCGATTACAAGACACAAAAAAAAAGGTAAATCACATGATAATGAAAAGGAAAAAAACAATGATAACTTTTAAAATTAAAAGGCAGTAGGTATCATACTAATGGGCTCAGCGTCTACAGTCGATGAGAAAATCAGTTCCAAAACTTAGAAGACACGTGATTTAGGACAAGTCACATCTTCCTAACCCATCATCTATCCACCTAGAAAGTGTATATCATACATCATTGGTTTATTTCAAAGATTAAGTCAGATAACACAGAGATGGAAGGGAGGCAGGGAGACAAGGACGCAGGCAGGCAATGCTGATACTTGAAATACTTGAGTCTGGCTGGGTGTGGTGGGTCACCCCTGTCATCCCAGCACTTTGGGAGACTGAGGTGGGCAGATCACCTCAGGTCAGGTGTTCAACAACAGCCTGGTCAACACGGCAAAACCCCGCCTCTACTAAAAATACAAATATTAGCTGAGTGTGGTGGTACATGCCTGTAATCCCAGCTTCTCAGGAGACTGAGGTCTGATCATCGCTTGAACCTGAGAGGTGCAGGTTGCAGTCAGCTGAGACTGTGCCACTGCAATCCAGCCTGGGTGACAGTGAGACTGTCTGCCTCAAAAAAGGAAAAAAAAAAAAAAAAAAAAAAAAAAAAAGACTTGGCTCTGCAGCCAGCACATACTAAGTACTCAATAAACGACTTTCATTGTCCTTAAGCTGAGATCTATGAGCAAGCTACAAAGATATGGAAATTAAAAACGAAAAATAATCCACATCAGCTAGAGGCAAGTCACCTATTCTTCCTCCTGTTTCGTCATCATTGTCCTCCATTTTCCATTTTCATTGTCATGATCAGTATCAGAAACCACACCTCAGCTGGCTAAACCTGCACAATCGCGTACTCAGCTTTGTTTGCATGGGATTGCATTGATGCGGTGCTGAGACTTAGTGGGGGAGGCTCGAATAGCACTGTCCTTGGTCACCGTATACACTGGGATATTTAAAGGCAGTGCGAAGTTGCAGCAAGAGAAAAATAATCAGCTGACTTCCCGCTTCACCTCCAGTCAGAGAGAAGCCAGCTCAGTGGGCCCAAAGCAGAGAGAAGCCAGCTTAGTGGGCAGAGCGCATTCAGCCTGACTTGGTGGCCAGTCCCTCAGAGGACCCCGGAGCAGGTCACATTATCTCGGGTGCCCCACAGTGGGCAGCTTCCATCTCATGGAACTGATACATGAGTATCTTCAGGAGGGATACAATCCTCATGCATTCATCTGGCTGAGAAACTCAGACCCTCCAATCAACTGTCGGTTACAATCTACAGTTCCAAGGACATGACACTTACATTAAAAACTTCATTTAGATAGGGGTAGAAGGGAGGAGAATGGCACCAAATTATATCCATAACATTTTCAAATGCATGTGTACTCTGGGGATGGTTTATGTTGTGGTGCCTGTATCTTAAACCTAAGGATATAATAGGAGGCAGCACTTAATGAATGCCTACTGTATACAAGGCCTAGTGGCAAAAAAAAAATAAAGACTAGCTCTAAACTTCTGAACAACCTCACTATGGCTCCCACGGCCAAGGCTAAGGCTGGAAATACCGGAAACCAACCTTGCCTGAAAGCTTTGTGTGTATCAGGCGCTATGCAAGGAACTTTGTGTGCAGAACGTCATGGTCCACTGTCAATAAATCATTCCCACTTCACCACGGAGGAAAACGAGTCCAAGAAAGCCCAAACCCCTTGCTCTAGGTCATACCTCTGAGCAGCACTGGAGATGGATTCCCTCCAACCTGTGTCTGATTCTCTCTTCCCCCGATCCCATGGCCAACGGGAAGAGTGTTCTAGGAATTTGTGAACATATATTGTAACAAAGATCACACCATATATTGTAACAAAGACAACGAGCTTAATGATTACAGGGAAGAAATTGTTTCAACTTCCTTTATTCACTAACAGTCAGAAGGTATCAGCCAAAGCAGGCCTTCTTTTCAAAAAATATATCAAAGGTCCGTGGCATCAGAGACAAAGTCTTACTTCTAAGGGGCCTTGTGTCGTCCCCTTTCCCTCTACTTCAAGGTAGTGGGAGGGGGAAGGGGCTGAAGGACTGCAGGGATGGTGGACACTGCATTTCCTCTCTTGCCTTCTCTTTAGAGAAATAGAATCCTACAATTAGCTGCCACACAATAAAAGTCAGTAGTTGGAGCTGCTGTAAGGAGATAGAGAGAAGATAAAGCAGCAAGTCATTACCCATATCATCCATCTCCCGGACTCAGACAGAGGGGGCTCCCAGAGACCTAAGCTAGCTCTGGTCCCCATCACTGATCATTCAGACTCTGATGGAGGAAGCAGAATTAGCAGGTGATCTTATCTCCCTGAGCAGATCCTATGTCCATCTGCAGCCTCTGTTCGAACAGTGCAAGGATCACCACGCAATGCTATCTCAATGCAGGCAAGAGACAACACCGGAAGAGGAAGAGAAGGAGACATAAACTAGCTTTGTGAATTCTACCAGCGGACAGGAACTTGGGGGCTCGGGGATATCAGTGTATAGTCTTAAAATATAAAGCAATAGCCCAGGCGTGGTGGTTCATGCCTATCATCCCAGCACTTTGAGAGGCTGAGACAAGCAGATCATGAGGTAAGGAGATCAAGACCATCCTGGCCACCATGCTGAAACCCAGTCTCTACTAAAACACAAAATATTAGCCGGGCATGGTAGCGTGTGCCTGTAGTCCCAGCTACTCGGGAGGCTGAGGCAGGGGAATCGCTTGAACCCGGGAGATGGAGGTTGCAGTGAGCCGAGATCGTGCCACTGCACTCCAGCCTGGAGACAGAGCGAGATTGTCTCAAAAAACAAAACAAAACAAAAAAGATATAAAAAAAATTGCAGGACATTTCTCCAAAACATGTAGTTTTAAGAAAGTCATTATTTAAAGTAAGATGGGGGACAATGAACCTCCATAGGGGCCATCTGCCCTGTATTTCACCTTCCAAGATTTCCAGAATATCTGTCATACCTTCTCCACCCGTGAGTTCAATCATGCCAAAACGTCACTTTCAAATTTTTTTTAAAGGCAGAAATGAGATGCTGTGGACATTCAAATCAAAATGGAGTTTCCAGGGAAATTACAATGGCTGTCTTCTTTCACTACGAGTCTTTTGATGGTCTTCAGTTGTTTGTTTCAGTGATACATGAGGATTTTAAAATACAAGGGGGATTTATAATAACAAAGAACGGCTAATGTTTCTTAAGCAGCTGTATGCCAAACACTGGGCAAGCTGATTCATTCTGATTGGTTGACATATTCTTCATGACATTCTCAGGAAGATATGGTTTTCCTATGTTTGGTATATGACAAGACTCAGAGTGGGTAAGCCTCCTGTCCACAGATGCATAGCTAATCCATCGTGGATGTCCATACTTTAAAGAGTAGCCAGAGAGCTCTATTAATACATTTTCCTGTAACTCAGGGATCCAATGATTCTAATATTTATTTTCCCAATATGATTTATCATATTGTTTATATCCATTTTTCTAAGAACTCTTACCCGTCACTCATTCATCCTCTAGTTTTGGCAAATACTAGAGTATTTGACTACGCTAGAGTATAGGGTTACTACTCTGTGTCCGGTACTGTGCTGGTTACTGGAGAGCCAACTGTTAACTAGATGGACACATATCTGTCCTCAAAGGGCACACGGCAATGACAGAGATGGAGACAAACAATGACCAAGTATGCTGAGGACGATGACGAGAACCAGCGAGTTCTGAGGGCGGGGCCCCCAACTTCATCCCTCAACATCCAGGGAAGGCTTTCTGGAGGGAATAATATTTCTGCTCAGACCTGGAGCATAAATCGAGGTTACATCTGGGGAAAATGGGTGCCGAAGGACAACTTTCAAAGAGCAAAATAACCACAGGTCTGCCTCTCAGGCCAGCCCAGGATTCTCTAGTTGCACCTTGTGATCTCTCCCACTAGAAGTCTTTCAAACGCTCAAACCCACCTTGAAGAACCTGTTAGACTAAGCTTGTACAATGGCTGGTGGGCCACATGCGGCCCAGGATAATTTTGAATGTGGCCCAACACAAATTCGTAAACTTTCTTAAAACATTATGAGATTTTGGGGGGACTTTTTTTTAAGCTCATCAACAATTGTTAGTGCATTTTATGTGCAGCCTAAGACAATCCTCCTTCCAATGTGGCCCAGGGAAGCCAAAAGTTTGGACACCACTATGTTAGACTCAAGTGATCCCCAAAGTGCTGGGATTACAGGCATGAGCCACCATGCCTGGCCAAAAGTTTTCTAATTTTCCTTCCAAATCTAGTCACCTCCTGTGTCCTCTCTATCAACTCTGTTCCCAACTGTCTGACCTGTAAAGACAGCATCAGAAGTTTCCTTGGGCTCTAACCTTTGGTTGGTTTAGCCATTGAGAGGCACTAGGAGTAGTTCTGAGGGTGGAAAGGAACTGAGAGGCTAGGATACTCCCATCTGTCTGGTTCTCATCCTCCCAGGTCATCAGGACCTCTACTGAAGGTGACAGCTCCCATTAGCCTGTGACTCACCTGCCCTATCCAAGCATCTGTTCCCTCCTACTCTTGCCTCATCAGGCCTTGTTCCCTTGGTGGTTTCCTTTAAAGCTGCTTAGAGTTTTATAAATGGTCTTTGATATGGTTTGGCTGTGTCCCCACCCAAATTTCTTCTTGAATTTCCATGTGTTGTGGGAGGGACCAGGTGGGAGGTAATTCAATCATGGAGGCAGGTCTTTCCTGAGGTGTTCTCATGTTAGCAAATAAATCTCAAGAAATCTGATGATATCATAAGGGAGAGTTTCCCTACACAAGTTCTTTCTTGCCTGCTGCCATGTGAAGTGTGCCTTTCACCTTCTGTCATGACTGTGTGGCCTCCCCAGCCACAAGGAACTGTAAGTCCAAAAAACCTTTTTCTTTTGTAAATTACCAAGTATAGGGTGTATCTTTATCAGCAGCATGAAAACAGACAAATACACTCTTCTCAATCACCCAGTAAGTATGCCAGCTGTTTCTTATCAACACCACAGCTAGTATCAATCATTACAAAAAATTACAAAGCATGTTTATGCATTTTAGCTTCTGGAGAGAGCCTAGGCAGGAACTTACTATGGTCATTTCAGAGATGAGGAATTCACGGCTCTGAGTGGGTGGCTGGTCTAAAGCCACAAAGCAAGTAAGAGACACAGAGAGGACTTGAACCGAAGTCATCTGTTGCCAAGATGGCATTTCCCCCCGCCGCCCCACCTCCTTCAAAAATACATTTTGCAAGTCTTCATTTTCATTTTAAAGTGACACCAATATTAAAATGTAATTCAATAAAAACATGATTTTATAACAGAAAGGGAAAGGCAGACTGCTGAATGTCTCTAGCATTATAAATCCAACTAAATTCAGAATCTGACAGCTCTTCCACTCCCAAATGCATAAGGGAAAAAGAAAAAAAAGTCCCTACTCCCCCAAATACCACTTCTGATCTACAGACCCTGTCTCTAACTAATCTCCTGCCTAACCCAAAACTTATTTGTTAATTGCTTTACTGTAGAAATTTCCCACCTTTTTGGGAAGGTGGAAAGGGAGAAAGAGACTGAAAAAGTTATTGTAGTTGGCAGGTTTAAACAACATTCATTCATTCATTCATTCATTCATTCATTCAGAGACAGAGTCTTCCTCTGTCGCCTCTGGAGTTCAGTGGCACGACCTTGGCTCACTGCAACCTTCACCTCCAGAGTTCAAGTAATTCTCCTGTCTCAGCCTCCCAAGTAGCTGGGATTACAGGTGCACATCACGTAACCTGAACCCCAAAATACTAAACATTTTTGTATTTTTAGTAGAGAAAGGGTTTCACCATATTGGCCAGGCCAGTCTCGAACTCCTGACCTCAAGTGATCCCCTTGCCTCAGCCTCCCAAAGTGCTGGGATTACAGTCACGAGCCAATGTGTCCGTCCAATTTATTTTAATTTGATTCTAACTATCCAACTTCATACATGTAAGAGAAATTAAAAGAACTGGTAGCAAAATACAAAAAATAATTTTTGGTATGACATAATAAAGTATTAGACAGCAATGCAAATAGTCACATCCTTATTGTCCAATTGTTTCAACTAAACAGGGTGCATAATTCAACCAACAGAACCATTCTAACCTGAGGAAAAGGGCTGCACTCCCTTCTTTCTCATCCTAAGGAAAAACGAAAAGGAAATACTGATGCAACGATCCATCTCGGAGAATGGAAACCCTCCCTCCATCGCTCTCACTGTCGCTCAAGAAAGACTCCCAGGACTGAATGTAAGAGTCTGCATTCAGGCTGAAAAGGCAAATTGAGATCTTTGTTTTCTGCTTCGTTTCCACATTGTGAGAACCTAGCAAGTTTCTCTACCAAAAACACGCCAAGACTCACAAAACATAAACAACTCCAAAGAACCAAACCAAATTAAAAGGTAATCAGCATTCATAAAACAAGGACAATGAATGGAGAAGTGATTAAGACCATAGATAGGTTTGAAATTCTAATTCCATATTTGCAGAGTAGTATCAATTCTCAGAGCCTAACTTTTTTCATCCCTCAAATAAGCAAACACTACTTTATGGTGGTGTGAAGATTAAATGAGATAATGTGCTGTAAAATGTTTAGCACAACTCCTGGATTATTATCCACACTCAATAAATATTAAAAATTATTATGAGCACCATCTCTAGCAGGAGCTAGATGCAGATATCACCATATTAGATTTCATAGGTACAAAGAATTCCAGATATCAATGATAGGGACAGGAGGCAAGGAAATTCTGGGCTGAAGAGGGCAGGTCCGTGGTGAGGGTGCCATCCTCAAGCCTAGAACTGTGGCCCGAAGTGAGAACATACATCCCTGTTTTTCCACTCAAATGCTGCCTTTTCCACAACCACCCATGGCCCAGCCTGCCCCCCATCCAGTGCCCATAAAAACCCCAGGCTCCACTGGCAGAGTGAAGACAAGAGGAGAAGCAGCTGGACATTGGAGACTACAGTTGGACATAAGCGGCTGGACTTCAGAAGAACAGCGTGATGGCATCGCTCCAGGGGAAAATTACCTTCCCACTTTGTCCTGTTTTCAGCTCCTCTTCCCAGTGAAAGCCACTTTCATCAGCAATAAAATCTCCCGCATTTACCATCCTTCAAATTGGCTCATGAGACCTGGACACTGGACAAGAACTCGGGTGCGGGCGCAAAAGGCTGTCACATTGACCCTCCACTGAGCTGTTAACACTTAAGGCGCCCGTGGATGGCAAAGCTAAAAGAGCACTGACTGTAACACCTCTTTTAGGGCTTCGGGGGTCATGGGCACCCCCTGCCAGATGCTGCCCTGGGGCCAGTACAGAGTTCATTCCTCCCGGCGCCCAAAAGCGTTCACCCTGGCTCCTGCACCTGCTCGCCTGCGAGCTCCCTCCCACAAAGGGTGGCGTGCAGGGGGTTCCAGCGAGTAGAGTTCACCTCTACTGGCATCACAGCAGCCAGCTGGTTCCGGCATCTGCACTCCACTTCCTGCCTGCGAAGGGGTCAGGGAAATTTCCTGCTTCCTCAACACAGAAACCAGTAAGACTCTTCAAGAGATATGTAAAACTTTGTGATTAGCATCACCTGTTATTTTTGCTTCAGTGCACACTACAGTGTCACAGACAGAACTATACGTAAGTACAGTTGGTTCCCTTTGTAATCCCAGGTATTTAACGGTATGCATTTGAAAACATTCTGAGGGCTGGGCACGGTGGCTCACACCTATAATCCCAGCACTTTGGGAGGCCGAGGCAGGCGGATCACAAGGTCAGGAGATCAAGACCATCCTGGCTAACATGGTGAAACCCCATCTCTACTAAAACTACAAAAAAATTAGCCAGGTTCGGTGACAGGAGCCTGTAATCCCAGCTACTCAGGAGGCTGAGGCAGAAGAAACGCTTGAACCTGAGACGCGGAGGTTGCAGTGAGCAGAGATCTTGCCATTGCACTCCAGCCCAGGAGACAGTGCAAGATTCCATTTCAAAAAAAAAAACAAACAAACAAACAAAAAAAACACATTCTGAGAAGAGGTCCAAAAAGAGCCCATAGGACCCAACAGAAAGAAAATCACCAACCAGAAAATAGAACAAAACACACCCAAGAACCCCAGCCAAATAGTTCAGTAAGAGGGCTCACTTCTGTGAGGTTATGTTAGAATGCATTTGATGGAGAGGCCACTGAACAGTACTGTTTTTAAATAAAATCTATATCATAGAAAGTTATTGGTCAGGTACAGTAGCTCACACCCATAATCTCGGCACTTTGGGAGGCTGAGGTGGGAGGATCCTTTGAGACCAGGAGACCAGCCTGGGCTATATAGTGAGACCCTGTATGTACAAAAAATGAACAAACTTACCTGGGCATGGCAGTGTGCACCTGTCGCCCCTGTTACTCAGGAGGCTGAGGTGGGAGGATCACTTGAGCTGGAGAGGTCAAGGCTACAGTAAGCCAAGGTCCTACCACTGCACTCCAGCCTGGCCAACACAGCCAGAATCTCCCTCAATAAAAAAGAAAGGAAAGGAAAGGAAAGGAAAAAGGAAGGGGAAAGCGGAAAGGAGGAAGGGGAAAGAGGAAAGGAGGAAGGGGGAAGAGGAAAGGAGAAAGGGGAAAGGCAGAGAGGAGAGGAGAGGAGAAGAGGAGGAAAAAAAGGAAGTTCTTTTCTGAGTAACTGACTCTCCATCTGTGATGTGAGGAAGCTGGGAATCCAAGATCGCTGAGACTACACACAGGTTGCCTGATTTCTGCCACTGCTTAATGCTGAACATGAAGAACCAGCCACTGAAAAACAAATAGGCCTTTTCATTTTCCTCAAACCCCTACCTAAAGTTCATTTTCACTGGTCAAATTTAAAAATCAATTAATAAATTACAACTGCCAAAGAATGTTAAAAAGCCCAGAGGCACCTAAGAAGTGCTTAGAAGAAACAACAAAGCATTAAGCCAGAGATAAATGGGTTTACTGCGTGTTTACCGTAATGTTGACTTACTATCCCAAAGCAAAAACATTCTCTCACCTCCACTTACCACTACTTTGTATAATAACAGCAGCATTAATTTTAAAGTCATCATGAATCAATCATGAAATCTGACTCATGTTTTTACTGGCAACAAAACACCCTAATTAGCACCTTGAATAAGAGCCACTTTCTGGATGGGCTTTGGTGAGAGCAATCTTCTGCTGTTAATTCTTTGCTAATTACTCATAGTACAGGAGGTTGGACCATCACTAGACTGTGTTAGAATACCCACGCCTCCCACGTACCAGTCCTGCAACATAGCCACCTTGAATCTTTGCACAATGGCACAGAGCTTCCCAACCTGGGCACTACTGATATTTTGTGGTGGGGGTGCTCCTTTGTGTTGCAGGATCCTTGCACCATCCCTTGGCCTTTACCCACTAGATGCCAATAGCATCTTTTCTCCCCAATCCCCTACCCTCTTGAACTGACAACCCCAGATGTCTCCAGACATTGACATGTATTCCCTGGCAGGCAAAATCACTCCCGATGAAGAACCACTGGACTAAAGAATAGCCTGTTCATGACGCTACCATAAAGATTAAATGTAGTAGCATATTTTTAAACAGGGTTAGTCAGCTGTAAGATGCATAGTAGGACTGAAACATACAGGGTTAAACATAAACCCATTAAGAGATACAAGTCTGGCCGGGTGCAATGGCTCATGCCTGTAATCTCAGCACTTTGGGAGACTCAGGAAGTCTCATCACTTGAGGTCAGGAGTTCAAAACCAGCCTGGCCGACATGGCGAAACTCCGTCTCTACAAAAAATACAAAAATTAGCCGGGCTTGGTGGTGGATGCCTGCAGTCCCAGCTACTCCGGAGGCCAAGGCAGGAAGAATCTCTTGATTCCAGGAGGCAGAGGTGGCAATGAGCTGAGATCATACCACTGCACTCTACCCTAGGCAACAAAGTGAGACTCTATCTCAAAAAAAAAAAAAAAAAAAAAAAAAAAAAAGGTGAGATACAAGTCAAATGGAAAAGAGGCTTCTGCTACCAGCTTAGAATAATTGATTCAAAGATGTCCTTAAGTCATGTGGGTTGTTCATCTGTCCATTCCTACATCGGTTTTTTTTGTTGTTGTTGTCATCTGTTTTCCCCCGCTCTTGTTTGTGCTGTTGTTGTCATTTGTTAGTTTGTTTTCGCCCGCTCTTTTTGCCCAGGCTGGAGTGCAATGGCATGATCTCAGCTCATCACAACCTCACCTCCCGAGTTCAAGCAATTCTCCTGCCTCAGCTTCCTGTATAGCTGGGATTACAGGTGTGCATCACTACACCCAGCTAATTTTGTATTTTTAGTAGAGATGGGGTTTCCCCATGTTGGTCAGGCTGGTCTTGAACTCCTGACTTCAGGTGATCCACCTGCCTTGGCCTCCCAAACTGCTGGGATTATAGGCATGAGCCACTGTACCCACCCCTGCTGGCACTCTGGGTTGGGCCAGGCCAGGCTAGCTCCACCCTCCGAGACCCCACCTCAAGATCACTGCCACCCTCAACCCAGGTTTCCTAAGCAGGAGAGACACATGACCCCTGTTGTCCTCAACTCCTAGTAGGGGCCTGGGCATGGACATGGGGATGGTCGCAGGTCAGGAAAGGCTGCAGTCTTGACATGTCCTAGGCTGGCAAGACCACGGGGTTTGAGGCTGGTGACCACCAGAAAAGCCTCTTGCCCAACCTGCTCAAGGACAAGAATGTGTCCTAGAGCAGAGGATCCAATCTTCTGGGGGACACCTGTTTGCCCGAGGTTCAGATGTTGGGCCCAAAGAAAAGGGAGATTAACTTCCCTTCCCCTGGCTAGAATCCCACATTTTCATTTTGCAATGGATTTTGTATATTACATAGCCAGCCTCACCTGGGCCTTTTTCTATTTCAACATGTACCTTTGTGGAATCACTTGCATTAGGCCCCCACATGGGTAGGTCCATCTTTGTGACAGCCAGGGGAAGGGAGGCTCAGTCCCACGACATTTCCTCTTGGAAGAAAAGGTTGCAAGGATCCAGGACCAGCAGCGCCTCCAAGTCCATCAGCTCAGCAACAAGACATGAAGCAATTAGGAGTGGCCCTCCAGCGCCCTGCACTGACTTCCTCTGCTTCTGCCCCCCACTCCCTGGCTCCACTATTGCTGAAACTGAACCCCTTCCTCGGGATCTCTGATCTCACTTTCTTCCGCTTCAATGGAAATCTGGAAGAATCTGTTCGCTGACGACCAGGGCTGGTGTGTGAGCACGCACACCAAAATACTGTTGGGAAACTCTTTCATCAAAATTATAAAAGCCAGAGCTGCTTCCTGGGTGTCAGAAGCAGATAGGATGATACGTGTGCTCTACAACCATAAAATATAATGTTCCAATCAAATAATAAATCATGCCTATATGATTTTTATATCTCCAGTTAGAAGAAAAAGAATTATACTTTCTTCTCAGACCGCCCTCCCCCCACCCTTTTTTTTTTTTTTTTTTTTTTTTTTTTACGCAGTATGCATCTTTCTGAAACTTCTAATGATTCTCAAGTCAGGACAACCTGGGTCAGAGTCAGTACAAATGGGACAAACCTGGGGGAGAAGACTGGGGAAGATGTGGCCCTAGGAGCTTCCGGTAAGTTCTGGGTCACTGAATGCTCACTCCAGCCCACCATTGTCCTTGGGTGGGAGAGGTAAAGAATGTTAGAAAAGAGAGAAGATATTGCTGGCATCTTCTATGTAATTGTCCCCTACAAAATGCAGTGGATGCTATCAGGCATTTTGTGACTTAATCCTCACAGACAAGTAAGAACCAAAAGAACTATTTTTTGCAAACAAGTATTGCCCATTTGATTTCATAAGAAAATTTGGGCCAGGCGCCGTGGCTCATGCCTGTAATCCCAGCACTTTAGGAGGCCGAGAAAGGTGGATCACAAGGTCAGGAGATCGAGACCATCCTGGCTAACATGGTGAAACCCCATCTCTACTAAAAATACAAAAAATTAGCCAGGCGTGGTGGCAGCGGGTGCCTGTAGTCCCAGCTACTCAGGAGGCTGAGGCAGGAGAATGGCATGAACCCGGGGGGCGGAGCTTGCAGTGAGGCAAGATCACGCCACTGTACTCCAGCCTGGGCAACAGAGCGAGACTCCATCTCAAAAAAAAAAAGAAAATAAGAAAATTTGGCTGGGCACAGTGGCTCATGCCTATAATCTCAGCACTTGGAGAGACCAAGGCAGAAGGACTGCTTGAAGCTAGGAATTTGAGGCCAATGTGGGCAACATAGTGAGACCTTACGTCTGCAAAAATTTAAACAAGTAGCCAGGTATGGTGGCGTGAGCCTGTAATTCCAGCTACTCAGGAGGCTGAGGCAGGAAGATTGCTTGAGCCCAGGAGTTGGAAGGTGCAGTGAGCCCTGATCATGTCACCTCACTCCAGCCTGGGTGCCAGACCTAGGCCCTGACTCAGAAAAAAAAAAAAAAGAGAGAGAGAGAGAGAAAGAGAGAAAGAAAGAAAGGGAAAATGAATGCATTATTTTAAAAAAAACTATAAAAAATCAAAATAGTTCATACTTTGACCTCCCTTACTATATATTAAGTATCATTTATCACAATGCTAATACTCTGTTACTTAAAAAGATAAATATAGGCTGGGCATGGTGGCTCACACCTGTAATCCAAGCACTTTGAGAGGCTGAGGTGGGTGGACCATGAGGTCAGAAGTTTGAGGCCAGTTTGGCCAACAGGGTGAAACCCCTTCTCTACTAAAAATACAAAAATTAGCCGAGCCTGGTGGCACGTGCCTGTAATCCCAGCTACTCGGGAGGCTGAGGCAAAAGAATCACTTGGACTCGGGAGGTGGAGGCTGCAGTGAACGGAGATCACGCCACTGCACTCTAGCCTGGGCAACAGAGCAAGACTCATCGTAAATAAATAAATAAATTAAATCTCTAGTCAACTAAATTTTACCAATTAAGTTGCACTTTAATGGAGAGAGAGTCAGAAGAAAGTGGCTTACAGCAACAACAACAACGAAAATAAACAAAAAAAGAGTACTGCTCATCATGGCTGTGTCTGCTTCCAGTATTAGTCATACCATGACGAGTGCCTTTAGAAACCAACAGCAGCAGTACCTCTGCAATAAAAATGTTAACTTTATAAAGAGGAAAAAAAAGCAGGAAGAAGGGAATCAGCCCCGAACACATCAGAGAATTACAAAGCGATGTTTGCCGGCTAAAACACACTTCATGTTATTTGATGTTGACTTGATAACCACTCAAATTGGAATTGCCACAATTTAATGAAAGCTCCCATGTGATCCACAAGAAACAGAGACCTAAGTGAATTGTGTGTTTGTACAGCAGCACATGTTAATAAAATACTGAGGGAAAGAAGAACAAGGAAAAACAGAAATCACTGGTATTTCTTAAAATGGGGCTGTGTTCTTACCTCTAATTTCTTGACCCTAAAACTCTAGCGCCTGGCTGCACCATGGGCCTCCCCTGAGAGCCTGAGCCTCCTGCAGGGAGCATGTGAGCTGTTCCAGAAGCCTCCAGGGTCATGTTCTCATAAATCAGACGTTGTGCTGGACATCACGTATGCGGGAAAACGGAGCATCTTTCAACGGGGAAGCGTGACTGTGATGTGCTGAAACCATTTCCATTTACAGAAGTACACATTGTACCACATTACGAAAAGCGAAGTTTTTTCACCCAAGGTGAAGTAAAATAAATATGGAAGAATAACTCTTCCCCCACCTCCATCAGACTGTCCACTGGCAATCAAAATACCACCACCCAGATGGAGAGTACAAGTATTTAAAATTCACAAGGAATCAGACTAGAATTGCTACTAAGCCCGTGACCTTCAGCTCCCCAAACATTTATGATTTGGTAATTACCGGATGGCATTGTTACTGATAGCTGTACTACTTCCTCTCTTACAGAGCCATGTGAATACAAGAGGGGAAGCCGGGCTCTCAGCATTTGCTGGCTACAGCAGGGGATCCAGTTCACAGCTGTCTACCTTATCTTGAATTTATATCTACTGGCACATATTAAGCACTATGAAAAATTAATCTTTTAGGTCCTTTGCTTTAGATACGTGTCTTTAAATGAAGTTGGTCATTATTACCACTACTGCCACCACTTTTGATAAATGTAGGAGGGTAAGCCACTGCTCAAAGAAGGATGTAAAGCATAATTTCTTCTCGTACCAGTGTTAGATTTATTTATTTTTTTCTTTTGGGGGGGGGGGGACAGAGTTTCACCCAGATTGGAGTGCAGAGTGCAGCGGCATGATCTGGGCTCACTGCAACCTCCTCTTGCCAGGTTCAAACAATTCTCCTGCCTCAGCCTCCCAAGTAGTTGGGATTACAGGAGCACGCCACTGTGCCTGGCTTATTTTTGTATTTTTAGTGGAGACGGGGTTTTACCATGTTGGCCAGGCTGGTCTTGAACTCCTGACCTCGAGTGATCCACCTGCCTTGGCCTCCCAAAGTGCTGTGATTACAGGCGTGAGCCACCGCGCCTGGCCCATTGTTAGATTTTTAACCCTAGCAGATATTCGACTTGACTTTATTATCCCAAGTCTCATCAGAGCTCCTCCACTGTAACCTTGCCCCGACTTTTTACCAAAGCTAGCAAGAGCATCTCATCTGCTCAATTACTTATTAGTGTTGCTATAGAATACCATTTCCTCTTGCGGCTGATAAAATATTAATCAAAAACAGGAACTGAGCAATTTCCCAGTGTAGATGTCTTCTAATGGTAATACAGGGAGTCAAAGAGAAATCTGGAGGTCATATAACAGCTTCTGAAGAAGGCAGAGAAGAGTGACATCTGAGACAGAGGAAGAGACTGCAGGCAGAGCCCGAGAGCAGGATGAGTGATTACTGTGCAAACAGAGGAGAGCTTCCAGAACCGTGCACGCAAGTGCCTTGTGGGAAAAGGCTCGGCCTCAGAAACACTCAAAGAATTAGGTTTTTGTTGTTCTTTAATGTACAGCAAGCCTTCAATTAAGCAAAATGGTGTCTTGATTTCACTAGTTGTTTTTTTTTTTTTAATCCTAACCCTTATTTTTCAACTCCTTCTAGGTTTCATGAGTCTACACCCTGCCTTAGTAAAGAGAGTACACCAAAGATGAATAAATCTCAAATCAGCTTCTGAAGTTTTTTTTTTTTTTTCTTAAAAAAGCGTTCTATCACTTCCCTTCTCCTCCATACTCCTGTGCACATGAAAAGAACACAGGCTGTGGGTGTGGACACACGTGGGTTTGCAACAGCCCTCCCACTTACTACAAAGTGACTCATGGCAAAATACTTAATCTCTCTGAATTTCAGTTTCCTGAAAACTTGCAAAATGGGCCTGCTGTGAGCTTCAAATACTCACTGTCCCCATCTCCAGTACCCAAAAATATATACATACCAGTAAAAATCCAGAGAACTATCCTCCTTCTCCTACGAGTCACCCCAGTCCCACACACGAGCCATTTTTCATAGGCTTAGGGCCAACTGTATTTTCACATGGGCTTCTTTTGCAAAAAAAAAAAAAAAGTTACTTGCTAAAGTGTTGACCAAATACTACCTAGTATTTTGAGAGATACTCTTTTGGAACTAGTGAAACAAACAGACACTTGGAAAGGTAGCCATCTTTATAATACCTATGAGGTAGATTGGGAACCAATATGATGTCCCGTTTCTTTGGTTAATACTTATTCAGAATTTATATATATTAGCATATTTAATTCATCGACTTGCATGACAGCCCCGTAATAGACGTAGAACTCTATTTAAAGAAGGAGGAAACCTAAACACATAATTAGCCCAGCTTCACATAGCTGGTAGGTAGTGACATTGGAATATCAACTTGAGCCTTGTCTTTGAGCTCCCTCTGCCTTCCTCACCCGTGTTTCTGATATTCCGCTGGAATATCCCCATCACCACCCACCCACACACCCCCCATTAAAAAATAATATCAAGGCCAGGCTTGGTGGCTTATATCTTATTTCTAGCACTTTGGGAGGCTGAGGTGGGAAAATCGCTTGAGGCCAGGAGTTAGAGACCAGCCTGGGCAACACAGCAAGACCCCGTCTCTAATTACTTTAAATAAATAACTACAAATAATATCAAAGAGCCGAGAAGATAAAATGACTTTTGAGGCTGCTTCAAGAGCCAGCGGAATGAAGAATTAAGTTACATAAGAGAGCTGTCATGTTTTAAAGCAAGGAAGCGTTTTCTTCACTGTGCAGTTAAACAGAATCAACTCAATTCTACAAGGCTCAGGGAGTGTGTTTCCAGAAGGGGCCTGGAGGCAATCTCCTTGACCCTGCAAATTCAGCCCTTCACCCATAACCGCTCGCCCTGGTGACCACCACCCTTGGCCCCAGCACGCCAGTCTATTTTGAGCTCTTTTGTCTTCTTTTGCTTATTAACGACGTGGCAAAACGTAAATTCATCTCTTGCCTATCAGATACTACACCAAGGCTCCCCCGAGTGCAGAAAACCTGGACCTCTGGAGGCCATGAACAGAAAGGCACTCCTCATCCCAGATGTTCTAATATCTGGCCCTGGGATTTGCGGAGGGTGAATCATGGGCTGTGGTTCAGGGGTGGCCAATGCAGGGATTCGTGATTCTTTCCCCACATACTCCAGACTTCATCACAAACATTATTAATCAGCCAGGGCCCTCCTGCCCTGCCCCCACCCCACCTCACTCCGAGTCTAGAGTGAGTCCCAGCACCTTTCCCACCAGACAATCCTGACAGCCACTGCCAATCTGTGCTGGGCATCCAAGAGGACATTTATTCAAGCTGTGTTTCTTCTACAGAACCACTAGTAAAAGCAGGCTAGCTACTCTCTAATACATGTGTGCAAAATATGTGTGCAAAAGTGGCGGGTTTCCACCTGCCTTTCCAGCCTCAAAAACGAAATCAGAAGTCTTCAAGACATTAAAATCAATTACTACTGTGATGGGCTGGTCAAATTACTCCTTTTAATGTGTGTACCCTTAATTACCATCCACTTTTACATCTAAAAAATTCACTCTGAGTTGAGTGTTTCTATCAAGACTTTGGCTCTCTTCACCGTAATCCATTAGAATGATAAAAATCCATTTTCAAAATTTAGAGTCTGGCCTCGCAATCCCATGCCTGGGAACTCATCCCATAGGAATAAAAGCTTCAGTCTGGACATGCGAACAAGGATGCTTATTGCATCACTATCTGTGGCCGGGATGGGAGTGGAGGGAGAATCCTTTCGAAACTAAGCGAATGCCCCTCAATAAGTTCCATCTGGGAAATGACTGCATGGTCACGTATGTCCTCAGCATGGAAAACCATGCTACAATGAGAAGAGTGTGCACAGAATGATTCCAGGTGTTATTAGGTAAAACTACCGAAAAGAAAAAAAAAACCTCAAAAACCTTTATTCCATTCACGCTATGATCACAAAAAAGTATACAACTCATAAGCCAGCTTATGAGTAACAGAAATTTATTTCTTGCAGTTCTGGGGGCTGGAAGTTCAAGATAAAGGTGCCGGTAGATGTGGCGATGGGTAAGGGTCCACTCTGGCTCATACAGGGCACCTGCTTGCGGGCTCCTCACATGGTAAAACGGATGACGGTCTCTCCTGGGTCTGTTTTATAAAAACACTAAACCCATTCATGAGGATTAGCGCCCTCCGCACCCAGGACCTAATTATGTCCCAAAGGCCTTACTTTCTAGTGTCACCTTGAGGGTTAGGATTTTAACCCGTGAATT
Source organism: Macaca thibetana thibetana (assembly GCF_024542745.1). NCBI lineage: Eukaryota > Metazoa > Chordata > Mammalia > Primates > Cercopithecidae > Macaca > Macaca thibetana. Next base: position 21,566,710 of record NC_065597.1, on the reverse strand, counting down.
TTGGGGGGGTGCAAACTTTCTGACCACAGCACACCCCAAATATGCATATGTATATGCCTATATATCCATACGTAATATATATGTATTATACAGATGTATAATATAAATGAAGAAAAAAATTAGAAGGAAACATAATTAGATTGTTAACATGTTTTACCTCCCATGGAAAAGTTTGATGTGGGAAGAGGGTAGAGGAAGAAACTAAGCCAAAATGTGATCGAAATGATGGCCCTGAAGATGAGTATTATCAGGGCAACACACTTACTGACTTTAAGAAAGCAATCAGAGCAAGCTGCGTGGCCCTCACTGGGTCCTAGGCACTCCTCAAGTTCTTTAACACACAAAACCCTTTTAGTCCTCACAACTGGGCAAGGCAGGTAATATCAAGAGCCTCATTTTAGAGATGAGATCCCTGAGGCCAGGGGCCATAGGTCACCTGCACAAGAGCCACATAGCTAATAAACAGAGCCAACTGGGCCCACTTCAAAGACTATACATCCATCTATAGCTATCTCATGTATAAGATTAAATTAGAAAAACAGCTAAACAAAAACTAGACCTATCAACTTGCCAGTAAGTGAGACATTGGCTCAGAAAACAGTGAACAAGCAAGTTTTTTTCTGTAAGCTGCCTTTTCCTATATTTCAGAAGACCACAGCTGTGAACCACAGCACCTGTGAGTACCGAAGAACACATGTGGATGTCGCTGGTTAAGGGCTGAACGGTCACTTTATGCACAGTGAAATCACAGGCAATCCATTTCTCTACCACCCAGCTAAAGGAAATCCCTGTCTTGAAGCCAGACACCTCCTAGGAAGCACACCCTGTTCTGGTGCCACTGGGACCTTCTCTATGTGGCTGCCCGCTGGTTCCCCAGGGCCGTGCCTGGTGCCTGGTGCACAATCGGCATTCACTAAATAGTCCCTAAATAAATGAAACCTAGGTGCCCAGTAAGTATGTGTTGCTAAGGCTAAAATTACAAGTTTCCATTGTGTAGAAATGGAAAAATTACTCCCAAGGGAGCTGTAAGTATGTTATATAAAGATAACACTTATGGGCCAGGCTCACATCTGTAATCCCAGCACTTTGGGAGGAAGCAGCAGGCAGATCACTTGAGGTCAGGAGTTCAAGACCAACCTGGCCAACAGGGGAAAACCCTGTCTCTACTACAAAATACAAAAATTAGCCAGGGGCCTATAGTTCCAGCTACTCGGGAGGCTGAGGTAGGAGAATCACTTGATCCCAGGAGGCGGAGGTTGCGATGAGCCGAGATCATGCCACTGCACTCCAGCCTGGGTGACAGAGCAAGACTCCATCTCAAAAAACAAACAACAAATAACAATAATAATAACAACAAAAACAGCAACAACTACCACATATTAAGCCCCAACTTAAAAAGCACAGTGCTAGACTCTGTAGGTACCTACTTCATGTGACTCTTATGAAAATATTGCAGAGCACATACTGTTGTTCCGATGCAACAGATGGGGAGACTGAAGCTCCAAGCATCTAATTACCAAGCTCCAAGGCATAGCAACGTCGGGGCTGGAATACAAACCAAGGACTGTTCCTTCTCTTTTCAGTCCATCTCTGTGGTCCGCACATATCTGCTACTCGCTAGTAAAGAAAAGACTAAAGGATGAGGTGTCCTGGTTCTTCATTTAAAATTACACATTCAGAGTAAGGAAAAAAAAAAACGGTTGTATAACATCATTCCCTTTTTTTCTTTTTTTCACTTCTTGTTATATAATACAACAACATTCTTAATCCAGATGGAAATAAACCCCAAAGCCAAGGTAAACAGTTCCATAACGTGACTTGTGTTTAGTTTTTTAAGACCTGTCCTAACATGGAGTCGATGCATAGCCCTTTCCATCCTCACCACCTCGCGCTTCCACCGGACATGGATTGCGGGGAGTGCTGAGGACTTTTGACAGATATGTTGACGCAGGGGGATATGGCAGTTTCCACCCTCTCCGGACCACAGCATGACAGTTACAGAATTCAAATCCATTTGTATCCCCTGTTGAATCCCACATAATTCAGTAGACATTCATTACGATGCCATAATGATATCACACAGCCATAAATACATATGTGAAGAGTCGAACAAGACATTCATATTTAAACATAGCTGGAAATAATTTCAGTTCGCACAATTTTCAGTTGCTCCTTCTAATACTTTTCTGTGGATGCTTCAAATGTCAAAATATAGGAGGGAACCAAGAATAAAGGGGTGGGTGGGTGTGTGTTACAGTTTCCAGTTTAGCAAGAAAAGGCATTTGGGTACCAAGTTACATCTGACAAATATTTTGTTTCAGGAAAAGGTAACATAATAATAGATGATAAGCTCCTTGATATGTCAATTGCAGAAAAATCATTCACACTCCTATGAAATGCACTCTAAGATTTCAATATTCTGAGATACCTGCTTCATATGTGAAGGATGGCTGCCCCGATTTCATAAATAAAAAACACATGGAAGACTTTTTCATAAAACTTTAAAAACTACATAAAGCAAACAAATAATGCAGTTAAAATTAAAACCACTTTAATAAAATTTGCTTTTTTCAAGGAGAAGGAAAAATGATTTCTCGGGAATCAGACCCATGCCTCCAAAAAAGTACAGACAGCAAACTGAGGTAACACCATTAACAATAATGTTAATCTTGATCTTTTTCTTACGGTTCTCAACTGCAGACAGAATAATGCAGTTTTGCTTCAGCCTCCATGATGTGTCCATTAACACCTCTCTTCTCTTAGTAGTTTTCAGGTACCTTGTCACGGATTTTTAAATTATTTAAATGGAAGGAGCATTAGGAAACTCTCATGTTTAAATTATGCTAAATAAGGATCATTTCGGCTGGACTTCTGCCTGTGCAAAAGTATATACTCTGCAGGCATGTGTGAAGGGTGCAGAGGAATAGGACGAGATAATATACGTGCAAAATGGAGAACGAGGGCTGGGGAACAAAATTGTAGGAACAGGCCAAGTGTGCATGATATTTTAAAGATTCCAACATCATAGAGGAAATCTGAGTTCAGACATTTGAAGAGATGATGTCAATTTTCTAAAATGTTTCCAAATGTCTGGAAAGCTCTGGGCATGGGAGTTCAACGTGAATAGAAATCTAACTACAATAAATAACAGAATATCTGTACTATGGAATATTCTGCAACTATCAGAAGAAGTGAGTTTGCTCTTTATCTGTTGACCTGGAGGTATGTTTGTGACCGTCCAGGGAAAACCAAGCAAAGAGCAGCAGGCATAACAGGACAGTGTTCTTGTAAAAGCCAACAGCGAACCCTCCCTGCATTTGGCATAGATGTCTGTTTACGGATGGAAGAGCTCAGAGAAGAGTGTGAAGGGCTCCCAGGGCGTTGTCAGCTGTGCTCTTGGGCAGCAGGTACTTCTGGCCTGGGCACTGCGGAAAGAAACGGACATGCTAAGAACTATGTTTCTTGCTATTCATTTGCATGGTTTCAAAGATCGGGATGAGCAGCATGCTACTCTCTTAATCTGTGAAACTTTAAAGAGAAGGGGCAGGGAAGGGGAGAGAAGAGAAAAGGGGGACAAGGCGGGAGGGAAGGAGAGAGATCCACTGATTGACTGGCTGAGAGACAAATGAAACTGAACAACACATAACAAAATGTCTTGGCCAAAGATGTTCACCTTCAGGTGTCTTTCTACCTTGCCAGACTGCCGAGATTGGAGAATGTTATTCCTTTCTTTTAACTGAGGGTGCTGACTTATTGGAAGAAGGCCCTTCACCCTCCGCTAAGCTACCTTTGCAGACGCAACTGTTGGAGAAGTGCTGAACATGCAGACCCAGAGCAAGGCGCAGTCTGGCAGGTGGAAAGGCAGGTGTGGAAGGGAGTGCCTGCAAGGAGAGGCCAGCAAGAAAGCTGACAGAAGCTTTCCGTCTCACCTAGGCACCGGCCTGGCTCTGCACACAGATAGCTATCTGATGCCTGCATGGTTCCACCAGACATTTCTAAAAACGTTCGTAGACGACTTGCTAGTCACCTATCTCTTCCTGCGCACTTCCAGGGAAATGACCACCACACCAAGCAAACCATTAGAAGTAAATAAAAAGAGCCGGCATCTCATCTTAGCGTGCCTCTCAAACACAGATAGGCCATTTAATTCCTTAAGTGTTACTTAGGTCCCTGCGATGAGCCTAGCTGTACGCAGACTATGATATTATATCTTCAATTCCCTCCACACACGAGATCTACTTTTTTCTCATTATAAAAGTAACAAATTCATTTCAGAAAATGGTTAACTATGGGATACTATTTTTTGTTTGTTTGTTTTGATTCGTTTCTTGTATTTGAGACAGGGTCTTGCTCTGTCGCCCAGGTTGGAGTGCAGTGACACGATCTCGGTTCACTGTAACCTCCGCCTCCCAGGTTCGAGCGATTCTCCTACATCAGCCTCCTGAGTAGCTGGAATTACAGGCATACATCACCACGTTCAGTTAACTTTTTTTGTATTTTTAGTAGAGCTGGGGTTTCACCACATTTACCAGGCTGGTCTTGATCTCCTGACCTCAGGTGATCCACCCACTTCGGCCTCCCCAAGTGCTGGGATTATAGCCATGAGCCGCAAAACTGCCTGTAATTCTCAAAACACAGACCGTGGCCCTCGCTACCTGACACATGAGACTTCACTTCATGGTGCTGTATTCCCAGCACTCAAACACTGAGTGGCACATAATAGATAATTCATCGGTCTTTTCTGAGAGAAGGGAGGCAGACAAATTATAGTAACATTATTTATGTATATCTATTTTCTATGCCTGTGCTTTTATATAGCCAGAAAATCACCCTGTACGTACTGTTTTTAAACTGCTTATTCCACTTAATAATAAATTGCAAGCCTTTTGCCAACACTAAATGCTTTTTTAAAATGCATCAAGAAACTCTTGCTATCTTGTCCTGGGACAGGTAAGGAATCTGGTACACTTATCTGTCAAGGAGTCTGTCTGTTATCGGCACCAAGAGCTCAGAGGAAGGCAATGATGCCCTATCTAAGTGTACAGGGCTGCAGATCAGGGCCACTTCCTCTTTGCTGACTTTTTAGCTCACTGCACTGCTTTTACCTGCACACATGGAAAATGTATCTATCCTTTGTCAAGCAAATGAATAGTGAAAACATGCCAAGGAGAAAAATTTCATGGGCCTAATAGTGAACTCACAAGCTGTTTTCAAGCAGTTGTACATGCACACACTCAACTGCAGCTGTTGCACATAATTAATGTGCTAATTATACATAATTATCTAATTACTAAAGGAGGGAGTCAAAGCAAGTGTGGGAGGAAAGATATTAAAATCTGCTCTTTTCAGAATGTTCTGTAATATAGACTAGGTAGCTGTATCTGAAAGTCACTCTCTAACTTTTTTTCTGATGTCCAAAGGCTCTGCAGAGAGAGAGAGAAGTCTTTCTAAATGCCTGAGCAGTATTTATGGGGTTGGCTGATTCTGAGTCATTCTATTAACAGAAGAGGTTTCTCAATAAACACTGTATGAAGAAAATTGTGACACACAACTATTCTTTCGCAACACTGTGCGAACCAGGACTTGTAACAGACACCGGCGAGGAAAGAAAGTTTCCCAATGGATGTTCCCAAGAAGACTGTCATACAAAGTGATAAAAGGATAAAAGTGGGGGAGGGAAAGTGGGAACTGTAATATAAATTTAGAAAACACTGTTTATCGACCAAGGGCTCCCTGTAAGGTTGATTCCAACACATGTCAAATATCCAGGTGGATGGTAAGGGGTGACATAAGTTTGGAAAATACTATTTGCTCCCCTTCTTAGAGGGGTATATGAGACATTTACATACAAAGGCTCTGGAAAGTATTGTATTTCTGAAATATTAATAGTTTTGACTACAGAATCCTTTCACCCCACCACTGCATATTGGTGAATATCAGTCGGACTCACAGGCAATTTGTATTGGAGGCCAGGCTACTATTTTACTACTTCCTCTGGATCATTCCTTCACCAAAAAGTTAAGTTTCACATTGAATTGAACCCAAGGGTGAATTCAGCCCAGCAGCAACCATCATAGAGTAAGACACTTGAAAAGCCAAAGCAAATGCTACACCTTGAAGGAGCCTCAAGGAATGTCATTTTCCCATGATTCCTTCCCTCATTCATGCTCCCCACCAGGACGGCGGATGTACGATCTCAACCATTATTTCCTATGACCCAATAATTACATCTTCTATCAAACATTGCCCATACTATTTCTTGAGAATATTCAAGCTCCCACAAATTAATTCTGCATCTGAAAAGAGAGCCTCCTAAACAGAAGAGATAATTTAGCATCTTTGAAGTATAATTTATTTTATTAATTTGTCAATTCATACCCTGTCTCCTTCCAAAAATGATCTGAGGCATTTTTTTTTAATGCTATCATCAAAATTCAATGAGCCATGACCAACAGAGGGAAAGAAAATACAAATCAGTTGGAACTTCCAAAGGCACATGTTCATTACGTTTACTACTTAACTTTAACTTTTAATCTTGGGCCATAAAAATTGTCCTAATAAAAGATCCATAAATATTGCCTAAATGTGCAAAGCAGCAGCTGTGATGACCCACAGCATATGCAGGACTTTTTTCACTGATGGGCCTTCCTGCCTGGGACTGCCTGAAAAGCAATACTGGGCAACACGCAGATCCAGCGTCTTCCAAAGTGATTCCAATGGGAGGCTGCATTCGGAAGTGAAGGGATTGCTCTGTTCCTGTTTTTAAATTCAATTTCAAAGCAATGAAACAGTAATCTTCATTGATTTATAAGCCAATCAAGCTGATTTTAGCATCACTAGGGCAAGTACTTGTGAAAAAATTAATTAGATACCACGTATACATAATAACATGAAAACCTGGAAAATGAATCTCATTGAAGTCCCACCCAGAAATCTTTCTCATCCATTGTGGCTCTGCACATAGTAGGGACTCAAGCCCTGTTTGCTGAATGAGCAAATGAATGCATTCCACTTGAGTATTGCTTTTTTAAAAATTCCATTTCTAATCACGCATTGAATGCTAAGTAAATACAATTAATTGCCCAATAATTTCAAGGGATAAAATGGGTTTTGGTGAACACGTTTAACTCTACTCAACACATTTTTACAATCAGAAACACTCAAAACTCAGTATTATTCTTCCCTCAAACCTCTTACAAATTAAATTCTGGAAACATACTTTCAAAAGTATATTATCATCATAGTGCACTTCTGCACGAACAATACATAAGAGTAATCGCTGTTATAATGTGATCCATAAATGCAAGTTTACAGGAACCAGCAATTGATAATATTAAATATGGGGAGTTTTTTCTCCATATATATGGCTTTTTCCTTTTCTGTAATACACCGTTCTGAGGAAACACCACAGGGCTGCTATACTTGATCACACAATCTTTATCATTATTTTTCTAGCTTTTAAAAATTAAGTGCAAGTTGCATTGCTAAGTTTAGAATCTTGGATGGAATAACTTGTGTTTGAAGCCAGGGTCTCTAAAATCCTTTATTTCTGATGCCCAGCAAGTTTGATACAACTTCTTTTCATATGTAAAGTGGATCTATGAGATGCTGTCTTCCACATTCAATGCAGAAGAATGTGTAAATAGAAGTAGCTGGGTGTTTTAGCACTGAACGGATAATCTGTCATAAACAGCATGTTGTATTTAATATTCAGATCAAGACATCCGTGTCTCATTCCAGCAGACCCTTCTGACAAAAGCCATCCCATGTCTGCCAGAAGTATCGAGTCCAGCTGAGGACAAATTTCAAGATGAACCTGAAATCAATTTGCCATCAAATTTTCATGCGTCTCCCAGACTATCCGTGGCATTTTAATTACCAGCACCCTAGGCGGGGGGTACTACAGATATTGACACTTAGCTCCTACGATAAACTTTATTGGCAACCTCTGTCTGAATGCAGTACTCAACGAGAATAACAAGAAATATATCAGGAGATGTAAGTGAGAATGCACTGTAATCACTCAAAACCATTTTGTTCAAAGGGCCTGGGCATTTCTTAAGCAACAGGCTTGGGGGATAGAATGCCTGCCCTCTGAAGTAGTACTGACCTTCACATTCAATGTGCCTGCAATGTGCATGGGATAGCAAAACGTCGTCTTTTTCCCCTTTCCGTTTTCAGCTGGATGTTTCTGGTGTGCACTGTTTCAGAGTTCTCAAAAGATTTCAAATCCTTCGTCAACGGTCAGAGTGTCTGGACTGAAGGCATCCCTGTGAACTCCGCTAAAAGGCTTGATTGAAGGGAACAGAGATGGTGACTAATTGCATTAGGAGGCGATGTGTGTGCTGGGGAGGGAAAGGTAATCACCTGCCTTTACATTAATGACAGCCGTCCTCTGCCTTTTCCTGATTTTTGTACAGGTGGTTGGAAGGGCTGTAAATATCAGAAAGGGGAGGACCTGCAATTTGCTAACCATAAAGGACTTTTGCTCTCTGAAAACACCCGGGGACTATAAATATGCGGTTTGAACCAGGCACACTGAGCAGCCCACTATACCAGGGGGCTTTGCTGTTGGACACGTGGGGCAAGTGCATGTCATCTTGCTCCCCCCAATGGTGATATCAGATGGAAACAACACGTACAACCAACAAGCACCATCTTTGTGGCTTTGCGACTCTGTGCCAGGCACCGGAACAGGTGCATTACACAGGTCATGCATCCTCAAACATCCTCACAAGTTAGCAGCTGATGGAGAAGTGAATCCAGTGCTGTGGTAAATGTTTAACCATCATTCCTGACAAAATGAAAGGGTGTGTATGAATATACACATACATGTTTATTATACATATTACTGATACGAAGGATCTGTAGCACACAATTTACAAATAAAAATAAGCAATATTCTTCATCGTAAATCCCACAGAACCAATTGATTCTCACTCAATGCTTTCATGGATTTGTGCCCAACTCTTGTATCTATAGCTAAATTACGGTTACAGTTGATGAGAAAGTGCAGTTCCATGTAAGTATTGCTTGATACTTTTTAGTTAATCAGAAAGATAAATGTGGCTGGGCATGGTAATCCCAGCACTTTGGGAGGTGAGGTGGGCGGATCACTTGAGGTCAGGAGTTTGAGAGCAGCCTGGCCAACCAACCAAAAAGATGAAACTCCGACTCTACTAAAAATACAAAACTTACCTGTGCATGGTGGCGGGTGCCTATAATCCCAGCTACTTGGGAAGGTGAGGCAGGAGAATCACTTGAACTCAGGAGGCGGAGGTTGCAGTAAGCGGAGATTGCGCCACCCCTAGCCTGGTCAATAGAGCAAGACTCCGTCTCCAAAAAAAGATGAAAGTGAAACAATCAAGACAGACATATTTTGGTCCATCACTCATTCTTCAATGGCATACGTGACTCATAAGTAACTTCTTTACTAATATGCTGAAGGAATATTTCCTGGAGAGAGAGACAGATACTTGGAGACAGGATCTCTCTCTGTTGTCCAGGCCAGAGTGCAGTGGCACAATCACGGCTCACTGCAGCCTCCCCAGTGCTGGGACTACAGGCATGTGCCACCAAGCCAGCTAATTTTTCTTTCTTTTTTTTTTTTTTTTAATTCAGAGATGGAGTCTCATTATGTTACCCAGGCTGGTTTCAAACTCCTGGGCTCAAGTGATCCTCCTGCCTCGGCCTCCCAAAGTGCTGAATTCGTGAGCCACATGGCCTCCTCAATTTTTCACACTGCTCATAGTGTCGTGGTTTATAGGCACTTTACTCTTCAATTTAATCTGTATTACTATCATTGTAATCACTTTGTAAGTCAAGACAAAATAAACAAAACAAAGAAGGCTTGATCAGTAGTTTCTGCCTGTTTCCACGGTGTAAACAGTCCTGCCATAGCTGCTTTTCAGCTCCCAAGATGAATGCGGAGCACTGCGCACCGTCATAGTGTCTGCAAACACTCCACCATATGGACACAACAGACCTAGATACCTCAAGAGCACAGCTAATAGCCACATGCAGTAAAATGGCTACAGAGTATTGAGCTGCGATTATTATTATTACTATTATTTGAGACTGAGTCTCGCTCCATCGCCCAGGCTGGAATGCAATGGTGCAATCTCAGCTCACTGCAGCCTCTGCCTCCCGTATTCAAGCGATTCTCCTGCCTCAGCCTCCCAAGTAGCTGGGATTACAGGCATGTGCCACCACACCCAGCTATTTTTTGTATTTTTAGTAGAGATGGTGTTTTGTCAGGTTGTCCGGGCTGGTCTCAAACTCCTCACCTCAGGTGATCCACCTGCCTCAGCCTCCCAAAGTGCTGGGATCACAAGCGTCAACCACCATGCCCAGCAAGCTTCAGTAATTAATTGAATAACCTTGTCATTGTCCCGTCCTGTTCTACATGAGGGGAGGGCCTCACCACACACTGGAAACAGTGTCCACTGTGCAAGGGCAGGCAGGTATGTATGCACACACATGTGTCTACACATGCACACCTTTAACAGGAGATCCTGCTGGCAAAATCTCGTTATTTGCCTAGAGAGGATACTTTTGAACAGCCAGCCAATACGTGCTGCAGATGTAACAGCAAAAGATAATTAAATATCTGCGTTCCTGAAAGGAGTTGGTGGGTTTGACAGAGACAAAGGAGAGACAGGAAACAGTTACCACCCCACCTGACAAGGGCACCCTAGCCACCAGATCAGCCCTGTGGAGAGACATCGGCTGCAGGCACAGTGCTCAGATCTGCAGACCACAGCAGCCTCCCAGCATTCATGCTCTGCTTCCCAATTCTTTCTCCACGACCACCAGCTTTTCTTCTGTTGCTTTGAAATGGAGGGCACGGTCAGCTTTCAATGACTTACCAGAAACGAGCAACATCATTGCACTCTGAATCATTTGCTGTCATTTGTGAGGCAAAACCTGGTTTGAGAAATAAAACCTAAGAATAGGGACTGGGTGTGAGGTCTAGAGAACACAGAGACACCCCGATGTCAAGGCCAGGTTGGCCAACCATGTTCTGCAGAGCAAGTAGCTACGTCTTGCAGCTAGATGGCTGTGTTGTTTTTGCTTACGGGCGTCCAATCTTTTGGGCTACACTGGAAGAAGAATGGTCTCGGGCCACAAATAAAATACCCTAACACTAACAATAGCTGATAAGCATCAAAAAAAAAAAAAAAAAATGTCGGGCACGGTGGCTCACGCCTATAATCGCAGCACTTTGGGCAGCTGAGGCAGGAGGATCACCTGAGGTCAGGAGTTCAAGACCAGCCTGGCCAACATGGTGAAAGCCTGTCTCTACTAAAAAAAAATGCAAAATTTAGCAAAGCTTGGTGGCAGGCACCTGTAATCTCAGATACTAGCAAGGCTGAGACAGGGAGAATTGCTTGAACCTGGGAGGCAGAGGAGGCAGTGAGCTCATATCACGCCACTACACTCCAGCCTGGGTGACAGAGCAAGGCTCTCTCTCTCTCTCTCTCTCTCTCTCTCACATACACACACACACACACACACACAACCAAAAAACAAAAAACACCACAGTACACGTACAAAAGGGCCATGCATAAATCTCATGTTCTAAGTAAGTTTACGAATATGTCCTGGGCCACATTCAAAGCTGTGCTGGCCCACATGCGACCCATGGGCCATGGCATGGACAAGCTTGTCTGAACAGGTGCAAATTCAGAGGATTTTTCACGCCTTATTAATCAAGGCGGGATGCGGAGAATGGCTCTGTACTCAGCACACAGCACAGTAAGGCTGTGTTTCCTCCTCTACCATATTAGAATTCAAACATATCCTCAATAGGTAAGAACGCATGCCAAGAGGTGCAATGCTTATCTGGCTGGAGATGGGACCGAGGCATTTCTCAAAGGATGTCGAGTGGGGGTGATATGTGTGTGACATTGATGTTGCATGCCTGTTGACTCATGGATAAGATGCCTTATATAACACGCGGTAGGCCTCTCTGCATGTATTTTCAAAATATAAAAACACAGACAGCTTTTTATGGACCAACCGGACTAGAAGTATTCTAAAGTGTTCCCTGGAAACGCCAGAGCTGTAAAATAACTGAGATATAAACTAGAATATTCTATCACTTGTCAGTAGCATTGTTTGTTTCCTTTCGACTTTTTATTTTTATCCCAAGGGTCAGTTGCTTAAAATAAGCATTGATGTTGCCTAGGCACAATTTACATTTTCAATGTGAAATCTCATCTATGGTTCTTGGCTGGGGAAAAAAATCTTATTTATGTTTATGTATTACTGCTAATCTTGTCTTTAAAAATAGTCAACACTCAGAAATTACTCACGTTCTGTCTCAATAGAATCCTGATTCTTTTCATTTGTTCTCTGTTGGCTGAATCAATACAAGAACACTAGCAAAGTCTGTCACTTCATTTGGGATGATGTTGTTCTTGCTAGAAAGATCTGGCTTCTCTAGGGTTTATGACAACAGCACAGATTAGAAGGGACCCTGGGGCTGGGCACAGCGGCTCACGCCTGTGATCCCAGCACCTTGGGCAGCCGAGGCGGGAGGATCACTTGAGGTCAGGAGTTTGAGACCAATCTGGCCAACACGGTAAAACCCCGTCTCTACTAAAAATACAAAAAATTAGCCAGGCTTGGGGCCAGTGCCTGTAGTTCCAGCTACTCGGGAGGCTGAGGCAAGAGAATCACTTGAACCCGGAGCCAGACGTTGCAGTGAGTATAGTGAGATTGTTCCACTGCACTCCAGCCTGGAGGACAGAGTGAGACCATCTAAAAAAAAAAAAAAAAAAAAAAAAAGGAACAGACCTTGAGCCTGAAAAGAACTCAAAGCATAGCAATGACCAGACCTTGGGTAGGTAATAATTAATCACCACAGAACTTTGAACAGCCTCCACTCCAAAGCTCTTCCCACTTGGGGAATTCTGTGTCCCTGCTTCCGGAAAAGGAGGGTGCGGTCTCACCGGGCCATAAACACGCGAGTGGGCAGGCCAGTCTTGGGGACTGTGAATATACCTGCTGGGGGTGGAGGGGATCCAAAGAATGCTCAGGCTCTTTCATTTTTCTTTCTTTCTTGGTTAAAAATGACATGTTATAAGCACTCGAGCTCTACTCTTCATTTTTATAGAGTGGCTAAGTCACTGACCAGATGCGTTTCCGAGGCAAAAGCCATATAGAATGTCAGCGTGCGCCAAGAACACGCTTGGGCTCTTGGCCAGCAGAACATAGCCTGTGTGTCCACAGGGAGAACGAAGAGGCCAAGTTATGTTTGGAGGGCTGCCTCCTCTTTCTGATGTAGTCTTTTCACATCCACAGAAGCCACTACCCAAAAAGTCGAAGCCTGTCCTCTCCTTCTCTAGGCAGCCCCTGCTGGCCAAGCGAGGAGCTCTTGGGCACCCACCAACCCGATACTCGACAGAAGGTCCAGGAGAGCAAGGGTCTGGAAGGGGCTGACCGGGGATGGCGTTGTCTTCTTGCCGGATCATTTCTCTCCTCTGGCGTTCAGCCAAGGAAATGCGGTTTGCAGAGCCAACCGGGTCCTTCTCTCTCCAAATCACATTGCTCATGATTGGGGAGAGAAAGGCCGAATCTTCCTCCATGGCCCTGGAGTCCTCTCCACCCACTCTCTCTACAAAATCAGATCATCTGGGTCATTTTTAAAGCGTCGTACACGGGCCAGCTGGAACTAGTTGCTTCTTCCTGGCCAAACGCTTGGGGTTTCTTCCAGCCTTAAGCCTGCGTGCTCCCTGCGCTAGCGAGAGCCGAGAGGCATGGCCAGGACTGGGAACGAGGGTGTTGCTAGCCAGACTTCCCAGCAACTTCCTGAGTTTGGAACAAGCCAGAAGCCTGATTTTTTGGTGAGGCTGGCTGGCCCCAAGAGGTAGGGCACTGGGAGCTGTAGCCCAGCAGCTCTCTGGAGCCCAGCAGGGTCTAGGTATCCAATGCTGGAACAGACTCCCTTGGCTGCCCAGGCCAAATCTAGGTACGAAGCCTTTAAAAAGGAAGATGATTATCAGGGAGAAACAGATTGGCTTTCTCCAGTCTCTTCCATCTCAGGGTGTCCTGAGCCCCACTGAGAAGGCCTGGTGGACCCTCACTTTGTTCTAGAAACTAGGCTAGTTAAAGAAGGCATTGTCAAGCCAGAAGCTGCCTCGGACTCTTGGCAAGTGTGTTAACTCAGTATGAAATAATATAAACAGAAAAGAACAATATTCTCTGTTTTCTCACTCCAGGCATTTTAGAGGCTCAGAATTGGAATTCATTTGGGATGGGCCACAGCTTTCAAAAATAAGTTCTGTGTATTTAAAAGATCTTTAGATTTGAAGTTCTGAAGAGTGGGGGCTGTCTGGTGTGAACGCTCTAAACCCGATTGTGCTTCGGCGGCTCAGAAAAATTCAGGAACAATAATAGCCCTTAGTGGAGGAGAAGGAACTGTGTGAAATACACCATTTATCTCCTTTCATGCACAAAGGCATATAAGCATATACAAAAACATATGCATATATACATTCTTCTCCTGGGAGCCCTGCAACGCTTCCCAGTCATTATTCATATTAATTAATGTGGGTTAGGTTTCTAAACTGCTCAGATTAAGAACTCGAGATGTTCTAGAAAGTAAATAATCCAGCTGTTGCCTACCACAGAGAGGCCTGAGCATGAATGCATAAGCTCTGGATTTGGCCTGCAAACGGGGAGGCTTCATGCGTCCGTGGCGTGGTTCCAAGCCCCATGACCAGCCTCACTTTTGCAATTCAGAAACCGGAATTAATTCTCCCATCCTCCCCGATGCACAGAAATGTGTTCAGGATAAACTGAGTCATATTTCATAAGTTCTGGGTGCTAAAGGGGAAAGATAGTATTACAAAGACACTGGCACCACGACACCCACTTCTGGAATGAGCCAGTCTGTTGAGCATTTACAAAACAAAATAGCAATGTACTTTCTATGCCATAGCAACCCTGGAAGAAAACTGCGAAGTGGAAACCCTGGAAAATTTGTACGAGGATTCTTAAAAATCTGAGATGGACAAAACGCATTCCGAGAGATCAACCTTGCTAATAAATGTTGGTTCATAACAATGTAATCTACGTATGTGAATCTCAGAAAGTACCTTTCTCATGGGAATTTCTTTAAGAAAAGCAATCTTCTTTAGTTTACCGTTTTTAAACCTGTTCCCCCTTCAGGGATACTTTACCTCTAGACTTGCCAAAGAGCCATTTCCTAATACATCCTAGAGAATATATGATTTCATTTTTCCACAGATGCATTTCTATACACCTGGTATTTCGGTTATTTATTAACCATGCCTAGTTTTGTGATTTCTAGCTTTATATCTTTAAAGTCATTAAAACTTAATAGGAGAATTAATCATAAAAGAAATCTATCAAACACAGTTGCCACGCACTTTTTTCCCCCGACTGACAACTTTAAAATGTATTTGAATGTTATTTATTTCATCACACCCAGGGAATAAAAAAAACATAACTTGCAGCTTCCAAGTTCAGAGAAAGCATAAAAATGTGATTTACTATTTATTGTACACTTAGGCACATGCATATTATATATTGCATGTTAATCTTCAACTGGCTAAGTTTAGCAAATTTGACAACACTACTGTTTGCTAGTGAGGAAAAAGAATCGACATCTGTTCTCTTCCAGATATGATTCCTTCTTGGAAGGAATCAGAAATACTCGCAGTCCTATTTTCTGGGTAAACTGATAGAACGCAAGCTGTATAAACGGACAGTCAAACCACAATGCCCCCTGGTGGTGAAATCATGCATATACACATGTAAGTGTTTCTGCACCTCGAGAACATTTTTAAGAAGAAATCTTATTTTTAATGGTGTGGAAATCTTCTTTCAGTTTAAAAAATGCAAAGACAAAGATCGTGGCACATCAATTGTGCTTTTAGAGAGAAAATAAAGAATTGCTTTGCTGTCAGTAAAATTAAAGATGCTTTTAGTTTATCAAAATCACCATGATCAAATTTTTTTTTTTTTAACAATAAGGAATTATATTTAAATTCCACACTGAAGACCTGGAGTATGGTGGGGGGGAGGGGGGGATATAGGAATTTCAGCATATGTATTATTTAAACTAAATTTACAAAAGTGGAACAGTTGAAAGGTACTTACAGGTAGACCTGAGGGTCTGTTAGCTTATTTTCAGTTCAGTGAAAAGGAAATGAGAGCAGATTCCAGATTTTACCAGCGGATGGAGGACTCCATCTTCCCATCATGCTCTCAGCATGCACCTCTGATAAGCAGCTTAAAGGGAATTTCCTGGGGTCAGACATAAATAGAGATTCTCAGGTTCTTTTAATCCAGACACACATTGCTTGCGAGTTAGGCCTCATAAATCTCAAAAACAGTCAGCAACACATGAAAGGCAATGTTGTTAGAAGGCTCAAATACATTAAATGGGAACGTTTGAAACGTGGACTCATTAATCACACAAACACTGCTGAAAGTGCGCAGTAATCAAAGAACGCAGTACCTTCCTTTCTCAGAAAGCATCTAATTTCGCTCCTTGCTATCGCTGGAAGCAGGGAGGCCCAGAATAGAAAAGGCCATTGCCTTCCTTCTTCACCTACGGAGCAGCTCAGCCATTAATAGTTACGAGTCATACTGTAAGTAGAGCATGAAAAAAATCACCAACATATCCCGGTCACCTTTTCGAGATCTGCCGGCCTTGGCAATGACTTTTTTCTGACGCAAAACGTTTCAAGACACTTGCCCAATGTCACAGACACCACTGCCAAGACATGTCATCAAAGGATACTGGAATGAAAACAAAAGTCCCTGCTGAAACTTGTGGACAACACAGATGCTCACGGCAGCATTATTCGTAATAGATACAAAATCCATGAACTAATGAATGGATACCCAAAATGTGGTATATCCATACAATGGAGTATTACTTAGCCACAAAAAGAAATGAAGAACTGGTAGATGCTGTCACAGGGATAAACTTTCCAAACAGGATGCTAAGAGGAAGAAACCAGACATAAAAGACCACTAACATACCATTCTATTGATATGAGGTGTCCAGAATAGGGAAATCCATAGAAACAGCAAGTAGATTGGTTAGTGGTTGCCAGGAGCTGAAGAGAGGAGGTATTTGGGGTAATGACTAAGGGATATTTTCTTGGGTTCATGGAAATGTTCTAAAATTGATTGTGATGGTAGATGCAAACTCTGAATACACTAAAAGCCACTGAATTGTACACTTGAAGCAGATGAATTATATGGTAGGCATATTATATATCAATGAAACTGTTAAAGAAAATGAAAAGGACATTGGAGGGCTAAGGGCAGATAGGCCCTGCCAAGCTCCAATAGGTGTGTCCCTGGGAGGGAGGACAAGTATAAGAAGAGAATAGCGTTAGCATCCAGAGAAGTTGGCTAAAACCCTGAGTCAGGCTACAATACCAGTCTTACTTTTGCAAAGGGGATGGGACTCAGGTCCATGCCCCCCAGAAACCTTCTACGTTAACTCTGAGAGGAAGTATCTGTTCCCCCAGAACTGAAATCTGATGATGGGCAGGTGGGATCACAGTGGTTTTCACCTTTCATTGCCACCCCAACCCCACCGCAACATCCTTCCCCACCACGGATCCTGATTTCAATAACCCAGGTCATGGCTAGTTTAACGTAACTTCTCAGATTCCAGCAGTTTGAGAGGACGAGGTGGGTGGATCACTTCAGGTCAGGAGTTCGAGACCAGCCTGGCCAACATGGTGAAACTCAGTCTCTACTAAAAGTACAAAAATTACCTGGGCAGGTGGTGGGCATCTGTAATCCCAGCTACTTGGGAGGCTGAGGCAGGAGAATCGTTTGAACCCAGGAGGTGGAGGCTGCATGCAGTGAGCCAAGATCCCACCACTACACCCCAGCCTGGGCAACAGAGCAAGACTCCATGTGAAGGGAAGGGGAAGGGGAAGGGGAAGGGGAAGGAGAAGGGGAAGGAAGCAGAGAAGAGAAGAGAGAAGAGAGAAGGGAAGAGAGAAAAGGGAAAAGGAAAAAGAAGAAGAGAAAAAGAGGAAAAAAAAAAAACTTCTCAGGTGGTTACATACAGCCCAAGGTGAGGAGTACAGTTTGAAAGAGAGCCAGCAAACAGGTCGGAACTCTAAAGAAAAGCTGGGTGAGCTATTTTGCAGGCTGTCTCCATTTCTTACACCTTCACAGATACCTGGTTGCTGTTGCCGCCGGCTAGAGGAGGTCATCTTGAGCTCTTGAAAATCTGAAGATTTTCACAAAGAATGCCAAAATGTTTACACAAACAAAGATATCTGAACCAAGATATTGTTTTTTTAGTTTTTTTACAACAGGCAGGTGCTGCTCCAAACAAGTTTTTCAAAAAACAAAACAAAAAGAAAAACAAAAACAAAAAAAAAGAAAGAAAACACGAATTGCAGTGAGGGTATTTATGTTCCAGGTTCAGAAATTTGTGGGCATTAACTGAGAACTGGAATCCCTACCATTCAGCTGACCTTCTGTCCTGCCCAACATTCTTCACTGTTGAATGCCTGAGAATGATAGCCTCCTCCACCTGCACCCCACCAAGGCAAAACGTATTTCCCTGGCTGGGTTTTAAGCCAAGCTAAACACCAGCAAACCTAAGCGTGGTACCTGCATTACTTTGCTGTCCAGAGAAAGAGACACACTGGCTTTGAATTCTTTCTTTTGGAACTTCTTTGAGCCAGAAAATATCAACTCCTACCAGGCCCAGCACAGGCGCTGCTGTACATGCTCTCTGGGCCTGTACTGATCAATGACAATTTTGGAAAACACTGCCTGAATAATTCATCATAGAAAAAAGCTTTTGGCCGGGCGCGGTGGCTCAAGCCTGTAATCCCAGCACTTTGGGAGGCCGAGACGGGTGGATCACGAGGTCAGGAGATCGAGACCATCCTGGATAACACGGTGAAACCCCGTCTCTACTAAGAAATACAAAAAACTAGCCGGGCGAGGTGGCGGGTGCCTGTAGTCCCAGCTACTCGGGAGGCTGAGGCCGGAGAATGGCGTGAACCCGGGAGGCGGAGCTTGCAGTGAGCTGAGATCCGGCCACTGCACTCCAGCCTGGGCTACAGAGCGAGACTCCGTCTCAAAAAAAAAAAAAAAAAAAAAAAAAAAAAAGAAAAAAGCTTTTGAATTAAATGATATTACTGGGGCTTCCAGCACAAATATACACGTGTTCCCGAAAAGCTAGTCCAGCTGGAAGACTGCTTGGAATAACTAAGATGATACCCAAGCTGAGCCCCCATTTTATAAATTGTAATGAGTCATCTACCTACCTTACCCTCAGTCATAGGAAAATGCTGTCGGAGCCTCAGCCAGGTGTCCCAGCAGCATGCACCTGGCACATCTTGCTATGGCTTGTCATGGTGAAATGCTACCATGGTTAACCCAATGTGGCAGTATGCAGCAAACTAAAAACAAACAAACAAACAAAAGTGGAAACAAGATAGACGAAGGGAGAAAGCAAGGAAGGAAAGAAAGAAGAAAAGGAGGAAGGAAGAAAGAAATGCAAAAATGTTGGCTGTATTTTGTGCAGAGTCAAACTGAATGGCAGTGGGAATAATTCAATTTAATCTTGGCAAGTGGAATGGAGACTGAGCACCCACAGCAAATGCCAAGCCGTTCATACCTTCTGTTTTAGTTTAAAGCTCCACCTATCCCCACGGCACACAGTCATACACACAATTAGTACTGCAGTGACTACAAGCAGTAGCATACCAGGGCTGGCAACACTCTACACCAAAAAGCTATCCTTGGTTCAATACGATCTCATGCATTTGCATGGCACATCAAAACCCTCAACATGTGCTTAGAACCTCACTAGTCTGCTTTGCTGTTGTGTTGAGTTGTTTTGTATTTTCCCACAGGCAGAAACCAGGTTTTGACCCCCTTCTTCTCCATCCCTCTACTGCTTTCTTTGAAGACTCAAAATGAGTCTCAGTGAGGCCTCAGAATGGTAAGGAGCATTTGGTACTACTTAATCCTACTTAGGCAAAGCCAAGAATGTCTATTTATAGCACAGTAAAGATGGAATATAAGGGAGGGGTCCATGGCATGAAATTCAAGGTCTCAGCATCCAGAGACAATGGGACTTCCACTGCCTTGGCCTTGGTTTCTCACAAATGCATTCCATGGATGTATCTGACAGAGGCTGGTGTCAAGTCCTGGGCTGGATACTGGAGCTACAGATTAAAAAAATAAGACGTGGTTCTTACCTGTAAGGAGTCAAAGCCTAATAGGGAAGAGAGTCAAACGCACAAACAACTACCAGATGGTACAACTAGCGCTCTACTAAGAGCCGGCAAAGGGGCTCTGGGCCAGGAGGCAGGAAGCCCGTCCACCGCCCGGCATCGTGGACCCAAGAAGACAGATGATGAATGATCTGCTGTCGCTGCCACTCTCCAAAGAACGGAAAATCTCCATGAGTCCCACTTGACCCCTTAGAAAGGTCAGCTACGGTAAAAAGTAAAGAGGTGGGATAGAAGCCAAAAGAAAAATAAGACTACTACAAAGGGGCTTGTGGACAGCCAAGGGTTCTCCCATGGGTCAAACCCATCCAGAAAGCCTGCAGAGGATGTGTGCCACCCCGCCACCAGGAGCAAGGCCACACGTACAAGAACATCGTAGCTTGCTGTCCTTCTACCACTCCCATCCCCTCAAGTAAAGCCATCTCACTGAGCTAGGGCCACCCTGGACACCTTCGAGTGTTAGATATGTACTATCACCATGTAACATGAGGAAACAGAAGGGGCCACATGGCTTTTACACTTAGGAAAATTCAGTTTTAATCAAACTCAGTTACCTATTGACTCAACAAGGATGAAATTACAATAAAACCATTGTTGCCAGAAGCCAAACTATTAAGAAACCTCGTGTACTTAATATATGAAAAGCCTTCAGAAGTATTCCTTGAATCTTCATAATATTCCATCTAAACAAACATTATTGTGTTTATCTCTCAATGCCAACAAAGGAGAGACAACCGAGGAAGCTGCCTATGTATTTAAGGAAAAACGGGCCTGTAACAGTGGCTCCTGCCTGTAATCCTAGAGCTTTGGGAGACAGAGACAGAGAACGGGAATCGGCCTAAATAAATTCCACTGCTCTCCTTTACTGAATTAGTGAAACAATGTCCCTTCTGAATTTTTCTTGCCATGAAAAGCTCCCGATGCTTGTGTGTTGCTAATTACCCTGTAGGCCAAAGGTGTGCAGCCTGTTCTCGGTCTCTATCACCTTCAACTCCCCATCAATAGCCTCACACCTTGTGCTTCTCAGTGAGTAGAGTTTTATTATAACCTTTGTGAACAGGGCATGTGTGGTTGAGAAAAAGGGCTCTTCCTGAAAACCGTGCCCCTAGGTGAGGAAGGGGTGGGAAGAGACGCGCTTCCTCTACAAACTGTGAAAGCACAGGCGCGAGTGAATGAATGCATGCAATTTATACTGCAATAAGAATAAACCACAAAATACGCTATAAGAAGTCTAATGGCATTATTTTTCTGCTCCTGCTTCATGGTGATAACCCTGAAGCTTTCTTAAAAATACCAAATTTTTTTCTTATAAGTCTCAGTAACTCCGGTGTATAACCTGCCATTTATTTATTTATGATAAAACCACCTCTCGTTGTGAAAAACAGCGAAGGGTGACATCTCCAGACCCAGCCACCATCCCTGCAATGTACTGCTGAGAGTCCACATTTTGGAACTCCAGTCATGAAGAGTGATGAGACCTAATCAAACAAGTATTTCTTCAACACACAATAATGTTAGGTGTTGGGAGGCCCATTTTTACATCAGATTTTTTTTCTTGCATTTAAGTTGTGTGTACATTTTGAATATTAACCGCTTATCAGATGTATGGTTTGCAAATACTTTCTCTCATTCTGGAAGATGCTGCTTCACTCTGCTGATTGTTTCCTTTCTGTACAGAAATTTTTTAGATCGTTGTGATCCCAGTTGTCTATTTTTGCTTTTGCTACCTACGTTTTTGGGTTCATATACAAAAACTCATTGCCCAGACCAATGCCATGGAGCTTCCCCCTTGTTTTCTTCTAGTAATTTTACACTGTCAGATCTCATGTTTAAGTCTCCAATCCACTTTGAGTTGATTTTTGTATGTCGTGTGAGGTAAGAAAAGAACAAATTTTGATAAAATTGGAGGAAAAGCTAGAATGGGAGCTAGAATGGGAGCAAGAAATGAGCATGTCTTATAGAACCATTTGGTCCATTTCCACATCTGCATATGCCTTTGAGTCTTTCCAAACACCACCACTCTCAAGTACGAGCAGAGATACACCTAACAGAAGGTCATCTGCTATTTTATGCCAAAGCAAAAGGCATACGATAGAGGGCTTGGGCCTTAGCATCCAGCATCCCCGAAGCTCCCTGCAAAGTAACTTCTGACCTCGCCTTCTTCCAAAGTTTCCCATTACTAACATCTTGGCCATAGTTAACTCCCTTGATTTGAGCATTTCATTCTCCTTCTGGGTGGCTTGAGAGGGCGGGAAAGCAGAGACGCAATGAGCAAGGCCATCGATCTTCAACAGTCATTCACTCCTCTCCTTCCATGCACACGTCACAGCAAAAGATGTTACCGTAAAGTTGGAGTGAGCTGTCCATGTCTTGGGGCCTGTTCCTCAATGCGCTTCCCATTTCCCTGGTCACAGCAATTGCAAACCCACAGTAAGAAAGCTAATAATTTGTTTAGTTTTACATAGTGAGTTGTCAGTGATGTTGTCTAAAGGGACTCTTGAAACCACGAGTAAACCAGAAACTTGGGGGTGCACAGAATGCATCCTTCCCTTCAAGATCTTACGCACTAAAGAAAGCAGGGTAATGAGACAAATCCATTTCCCAAAACATGTCCATGGAGATTCAATGGTCACACAACGGTCCACACACCTTTGATGTTATCATAGTGGTCAAGCTAGTTGAAAAGAGCCACAGAATGCCAACCTCTTGTTGGCACGCATGATTCCTCCCTTAAATTCCATTTACAGCTCATCACAGATAGGAAACTGTCCCACAAGGTCAACACGACAAGGGCATCTGCAGTGATCTTTCTACATGCTTTGCCAACTTGGCACTCATCTATAACTTTAGAAGACGAGGCAGAACACCAGTGATGACTGCAAACATATGCTTGATTTTTTTAAGCAACAGGAAAATGAAAAATAAACGGGACGAGGGAACATTGCTGCCTTCTGAGGACTGAAGTCGTGTTTCAAGTAGTCAGGAGTGATGGGGACAAGAATGGAGACTTAGGGGAATCTGAAGAAAACAACGTGGTATGTGGGGAATGAGGACAGTCAGGGAAGCCAAATAGCAACAGGTAGAAAACAGCCTAAAAGAAGTACAAGTTTAATCATCCAAAAATTCTAAAGCAAGAGCAAAAATCCAAAATTCAGCAAAAGACACCCTTTCAGGTGTTTAGAAGACTGTGGTTATCCATTTAAAGATGTTCCTGTCTCAAGGAATCTCTGAGAATTATAAATGTGTTTATTAATTTTGATTCTTTACCTAACTAGTAATTGAAAGTTATAAACGTAATCCACACTCATTGAAAAAGTAAAATAAAATAAACCAAGTACTGATTGGTTCAAAGTAAAACATGACCATTTTTCTGGCCAGGCACAGTGGCCCATACCTGTAATCCCAGCACTATGGGAGGTGGAGGCAGTGAATCATTTGAGGTCAGGAGTTCGAGATCACCCTGGCCAACATGGTGAAACCCCGACTCTACTAAAATACAAAAAAATAGCTGGGTGCTGTGGCGCGGGCCTGTAGTCCCAGCTACTTGGGAGGCTGAGGCAGGAGAGTTTCTTGAACCCAGGAGGTGGAGGTTGCAGTGAGCCAAGATCACGCCACTGCACTCCAGCCTAGGTGACAAAGTGAGACTCCATCTCCAAAAACAAAAAACAAACAAACAAACAAAAAAAAAACAAAAAGACCCTTTTTCTATGGCTTCCTAGCCAAACACACACCCTGAGCAAAAAAACCCTATCAAAAGTCTACTACTGGCCGGGCGCAGTGGCTCACACCTGTAATCCCAGCACTTTGGGAGGTTGAGGCGGGCAGATCACCTGAGGTCAAGAGTTCAAGACCAGCCCAGCCAACATGGTGAAACCCCGTCTCTACTAAAAATACAAACATTAGCTGGGTGTGGTGGTGGGCACTTGTACAAACATTACCCAGGTGTGGTGGTGGGTGCCTGTACAAACATTAGCCGGGTGTGATGGTGGGCGCCTGTAATCCCAGCTACTCAGGAGGCTGAGGCAGGACAACTGCTTGAATCCAGGAGGCAAAGGTTGCAGTGAGCCGAGATCATGCCACCGCACTGCACCCTGGGCGACAGAGTGCAGCTATGTCTCAAAAAAAAAAAAGAAAAAGAACGCAACAGTCTACTACTAATCTTTCTAAATCTTTTCCTATAAGCACACAGATGCAAGTTAAATAATTACTTTTAATTTAAAAATATAAATCAATGAAACATCCTCACTTTGCAGTATGTCATATCCTAGGGGCTTGACCCCCTGGGTTTAGCCACAGCCTAAGAGACCTCCACTCATCTGATGGCAGTGAACTGGGTTGCAGCAAAGTACCTAAGGAGGAAATAACAAGCCTCTCTAAGGACAGGCCTAAAACCCTCGGAATGGGCTGTCACTGTGCGATGAACATCAGCCTCTTACTCAATTGACAGGCCTTCCTCCGGCTATAGGATCTTGACTGTAATTACAGGAAAAGCCATACCATAAAGATGGGGGGAGGAGCTAATTGACAAAACGCTCAATGTGCTGACTCAAGGACCGATGACCAAGCCTTAAATTTATTCTCCTCAAAAAGTGACTGATACGTTGTCCATTAAGCCAGGACCATGCAAAATCCAGGAGATGCACTCTTTCCAAAGTACCTGTGTGGGGCTCACACAGAAGACTCTAGACTTTACATCAGAAAGATCTTTGGAGTGTTGCCTGCCAAAAACAAAATTTCAAAAGGCACAGAAGTTTTATTTGTTGCCGTTTTTATTTCCTTTTGTTTGCTTCATGCTTTGTGTTTGTATCAATCTTACTTATTAAACCGTCCAAAATGCAAAAGGAAAGACGTCGCTTTGAGATTTGAACCTCCTTGAAGCCTCTGGTTCCCAACGTTTTTACCTTCCAATGTGATTTGGCTCTGTGTCCCCACCCACATCTCATGTTGAATTGTAATCCCTGTGTTGGAGGAGGGACCTCACAAAGGTGTGTGCTGCAGAGGGGCCCAGTCTGTCCTCCGCAGGAACTGGATTGGATCATGAGGTGCTTTCTAATCACCACCCCCCTAGTACTGTCTTGTGAAAGAGTTCTCCTGAGATCTGCATGTTTAAAAGTGTCTAGCACCTTCCTACTTTCTCTCTTCCTCCAGCGCCTGCCATGTGAAGACCTTACCTGCTTCCCCTTCACCTTCTGCCATGATGATTGTAAGTTCCCTGAGGCCTCCGCAGAGGCAGAAGCCTATACAGTCTGCAGAACCATGAGCAGACCAAACCTCCCTTCTTTATAAATTGCCCAGTCTCAGGAATGTCTTTATAGCACTGTGAGAATGGACTAATACACTTTCGCATTATTATAAAATTCTGGAATCTTTGCTCTACCTAGTAGGGAAGTGTTACTATTAATCTATCCAAATGGAAAGAAAATTCAGGATGATCACATCCTGCAGTGGTTAAGAACACAGACTCTACAGGCTCACACAACAATTCCAGCTCTATGCTCTTGGCCTGTTTCCAACTCTTCCATATGCCTCAGTTTTCTCATCTCTACAGTGGGGATAAGATTGTTGTGAAGGTTTCATGTATGTAACGTTTTCAGAAGAAGTTCTGTGGATTATACGCTTATATACATATAAGTGCATGGCAAGTACTATGTACATATTAGCTCATTCATTAACTTCATTTTGCTGTGTCATTAATCAGAACTCGTAAAAAGAATAATTCTCCTTTAACATCTTTAATATGTATAATTTAACAATTAAATATATTTTATAAAGAACTCAATTGATATTGCAGAGATCTAGAATGACCAAATGCAATTGCTCTTCTGTGCTGTTAAAGAAAATCATAAACAAACATGTTAGTTACTCACACAAGTGGACCTAGCTTGATGTGACAGATATGTTCCCAAAACTTTGTGTGCATAAATCAAGCCATGCCTAAATGAACCGGGTAAGCCTGTCCATCTTGCAGTGAATCCTTTCTTTCCAGGGAAGCTTCTGGACCTGAATAATGCTAGCCACCTGTCTTAAATAAAGATTCTTAACATAGGACATTTTGGCATGTGGCTTTGGCTTATGGTTAAAGACTAAGGGTCAGGTCCAGGCAGATAACGGAAGTAGGAAACATATATTATTCCATTAGGTAACTGACTTGAAGCTTTTCCAGCCTTCTCCCAGGAAGAAGGCCAGGCTCCAACAGCAGCAAATCACCAGACCTAAAATTCCCAAAGGTGTGTGCTGTACAGGGGGCTAGTCTATTCTCTGCAGGAAGAATCATGCTGTTTTCATCAAAATGTCACTTTACAGGGATGGTAAAGAGTACCTCCCATGCTGACTGCAGACAATTAGTAATGACTACCTGGAGTAGTGTGCTAAGCATGATTCTGATTGATTAGTGATGTCTGTCATGAATAAAGGACTTTGGGAAGTGGATGCATGCACACTGAGTATTTGCCATATCCAGACTCAAGGGACACAAGCATTCGGCCTAGCAGGCATGAGGTCCCAGTAATTTGTCAAAAGGCTACAAATGGGGGGGGGGAGGGGGGAACACACCTTGATGTGATTATGCATATTCTCTCAGAACCAATTACTCCCAGAATTATAACTCCGTAAGTCATTGAAAATTATCCAGAGCACTTAAGTACAACAGAATTTCTCTAAGCTAATATACGAAGAAAGTTTCAACATAAATTCAGTCTTCTTTGAGAAGGAAGGGAAACAGTGATTCCATGAATATCTCCTAGCGGCAGGTTGTGGGTTTAGTCCACAGGGTCACAGACTGTCTCCTGCTCACCGCTATTGTCCTAGATGTAGACGAGTGAGTGTTCTGTACGTTATATGCAAACAGTCCAATGTGGATTGGATGCTGAATATGTTTGACTCCAGCACAATGGGAGGTTGGTTTTATCCACAGATGAGAAGGGAGGCTTAATTGCTAGGGTCACAGAGGGGGTCCTTCCAGTGGACCATGTCATGGGTCAACTTACCCACTTTGCTAGCAGATAGAAAAGAAGAAAAAATTACACAGTTTGCACACACACACCCCTTTGGAATGAGTGTCTCATCCAACCTCTACTGCCTTGAGGCTCAGGTTTTCCTCTTCATCCATAAGCTGTGCACACACTGTCACCTAATGGAACTATCTTCTTCCCTGTGTGTGGAAATGCCACTCATCTTCCACGTTGCTCATTTACTGGTCATGTGAAGCCAGTTGGCCAGGAATCTGAGAATGCCAAGTTTCAAAAACGTAGAGACTAACCCCAAAGCACACTCCCACATTCCCTACTCCCTTTGTCCATTGAGAATGGCAAGTGTCACCTGCCATGCTTAAAACACACCCGGACCAGGAAGAAAGCCAGAAGAAGAAGTCCATCAACAAGCAGCACCCTGGGCTGCAGAATCTTGACAAGGGTAACACACAGAGAAGTGGAAGGAAAGGAACGGTAGTACATGAAGGGGACTCTTGGGCCACCAGCGGTGTCTGTGGCCCCCCTCCTCTGCAAATGATAATTATTCAACACAGCATTATATACTACAATTTTCTCCTGGGGTTTCAAATTCAGCTGCCATTTCCCAGCTTGCCAACAAAGAAACCCCAGTTTTGAGTCAGTGATTCCCATTTTGATGGGATTCTGTAATCACTCCCATAGGTATACAATGCACCTTCTTATATACCGCATTGAAAACAAGACGTGGTAGCCAGATATGGTAATGCATGCTTGTAGTCCCAGTTTCTCGGGAGGCTGAAGTGGAAGGATCACGTGAACCTGGGAGGCTGAGGCTGCAGTGAGCAGAGATTGTGCGCCACTGCACTCCAGCCTGGGCGACAGAGCAAAACCCCGTCTCAAAAAAAAGAACAAAGAAAATAACACATTGAGCACCACAGGAGCTTAAATACACAACAGCAGCTGGGAAGGGAGAGAAGTAAATTCAAGAGCTGTTCACTGAGCACCTATTAGGTCATCAGGTCAAGGTTAAACAGGGAATAAAACTTGGTCCTTTCCCCAAGGGGCGTGTCATCCAGGAGAAAAGATGACCTTGTAACCAGACAGTCACGATACAGAAGCACTCATGGTGTCCGAGCTGACTGAGAGGGAAGGTGATTAATGGCCCAGGTGAGTAAAGGTCTGGGAAGTCTTTGAGGAAGATATGAGGCCAAGAGCTGGATGTTGCAGGATGGAGAGCCTTTTGCCAACAGACAAGAAAGCACGAGCAAGGAGAGGGCACAGCTGGTACAGATGACTCAGTCTGGTGAGCTCAGTGCAGTTTGACTGAAGCATGAAGTTGGCCAAGAGGGAGAGGTGGAAGGAAAGAAGGCTGGAGTGGTCACTCGGGGCCAGCTCAGGGGCTGGTGAGCCAAGCCGAGTTGCCCATGATGCCTCTTCCATATAAGCTCACTGCCAGTTTGATTTTATGAGCGCCTGCTAATGAGTCCTGTTTTGCAGTAGAGCAAATGGTGATGGGTGAGCTTCTCGGAGCCATTTCCTAGGCTGAGTAACTGACTGCTCCGCCTGGGGAAGAGAAGCCAGGTTTGCTTGGTAAGGGGTGCTTGGAAGGGGTAGCTGAAGACCATCGTGTAGAAAATATGAGTCAATGCAGTTTGCCGCAGGACAGAGAACTGAGGGCCAAATGGTTCAGCATTCAAGTGGGAGCTTTCCAAGCTAAAGAGGACAGCTGAGCAATCAGAGGATCATTTGTTTTACTAGGTCTCTGCACCATGTCAAAATGCCCTGTCTTCTTTCTCTTCCGTCCCACAACAAGCCAGAAGTCTGAAATGAACCCAGCCTTGAAAACAATGCATGTTCGGGCCGGGCGCGGTGGCTCAAGCCTGTAATCCCAGCACTTTGGGAGGCCGAGACGGGCGGATCACGAGGTCAGGAGATTGAGACCATCCTGGCTAACACGGTGAAACCCCGTCTCTACTAAAAAAATACAAAAAACTAGCCGGGCGAGGTGACGGGCGCCTGTAGTCCCAGCTACTTGGGAGGCTGAGGCGTAAACCCGGGAGGCGGAGCTTGCAGTGAGCTGAGATCCGGCCACTGTACTCCAGCCCCGGCGACAGAGCAAGACTCCGTCTCAAAAAAAAAAAAAGAAAAGAAAACAATGCATGTTCATGAGCTCCCTGTGAAGAGCTTAAATGGATTTGCAGGAACTACAGCAATGATCACAAGAGAATTGCACTAATGATGAGCACCAAAGGAGTCCAAAGCAATGAAGACAAAGGTAACCACATCAACACATGTGCACATACATTAAAAACAGATGAGGTCCCTTTAAAATAGACTGATTGTACCTGAAAGTTACTATATGCTGAGTTATTCATAAACATTACTGTGCACTTCCAACAGGCTTCCATTGGTGCTTGGTTGATGATCACGGGACCATATATTATCACCCAGCTATTTACCTTGTATGTCCTCGGTAAGGAAAGGTCAACCCCGAGTAAAAGCCAATGCCACCACAACCAAAAAAAAAAAAAAATTCCTCCCAATCTGAACAAATCCTTTAGTGTTAAAAATAAACAGAACTAGAAATTGTCTCTAATAAACTAATATTAGTCTCCCCAGAGGGTTAATTATGTCGCTCCGTATTTTAAGAAGAATGTAAATTGCCAGTTTCAACAGATGTTCTTTTAAAAGAATTGGTTATCTGGGAAATGATGGGTCTTTGTTAGAGCTTACCCCAGTGGAATATAAACATTAAAATCATCCGGCTATCTGTCAGACCCCTCCTCCTCCCACAACTGTTACCCATACCAGTGATACACCCTTTGGTTATCAGCAGCTTTAGTGACAAGTGTTCCAGCCAGAACTGTGGTCCCAGATTTCAGATGACATCTTAGGAGGTCTCCACACTCTTCTTGAGCCATCCCAGTGAACCCAGAATGGCGTCTTGCCATCATGCCAGGTCCCAGCTCGGGCTCTCCATGGCCATTTGCACCCTATTCTTTTACCCTGGTGAGCAAGACTATGGGGTCACAAAGAAACAGAGCTAGAAGATTCTGGAAATAGAAGCCCTGTCCAAATTCAGTTTAAATGCTCAAACATGTAAAATTTGTGTTACATACATATTTGAAAGCTGCTAAGGGGAGAATGAAAACTGAAGTCTCACTGGGAAAGTGGTTAGAAGAAAAAGAGAGCTTACAAATGCCCCCACTGATTTCTCTCAAGAGACATTTTGTAGATACTGAAATGTATGTTAGCAGGTTCACAGAGTGAGAGCTTCCACTTGGATATCTGGCCAAGTAAAGAGAGGAAAAAAAAATCCTCAATGTGGCAGTTCATTATTCCAAGCTGAGCGACCTCGGCTGACCTGGGGGTCTGGAGAGAACATCTGTTCTTATGTTATGGCTGGGGGTGGGTGTCTGGCTGCCAACCTCACTTGACCTAACTCTTCATTATCATCCTGGTTAGACTCACTTCACAGATAGGGAAACTGAGGCTGAGGGAGATTAATGACTCCTATGAAAAACCTAACAGAACCTGCTTTCACTATTGATCTGCTAGTAACAAGCATAAAATCTCATCTCAGCCAGAAAGGTAAGCAGATAACTATTGATCTCCTAAAGTGTTTCTGAAAGGGCCTGCCCAGTGCAGGATTTAGACACTGCAGAGACTGGGAAGTTCTGTGTCCTACAGGCAGGAGGGGACAAGGCAGCCTAGTGCCGTTATCAGAGACCACGTCCCAAATGGAAGAAAGAACAAAAGAACAGTAACAAAAGATGTGGCCCACTGAAAGCCTACTCTGAGAAACAGGCATTGGGCATGTTATTTGACTCAACAGTCCCACTGATCTGCCATGAAGATATCACAATACTCATTCAACAGGTAAGGAAACTAAGACTCAGAGAGGTGAAGCCAGTTGCCCCAGTGTCACGCAGTTCCTAATGGCCCATGAAGAAAAGTCCAGGTCTGCTTGACTCAGAGCCTACCTCCCATCCCCTACAGGCACTGTCTCAGATGAGGCCTGATGAGCTCAGAGCACTGATACTGTATATCACAAGCAGCTCCACGGTCTCTCAGGTCAGCTACCTGAGGATCCAGGCTCAAGGTAGGGCCAAAAAGCAATCAGTCTGCTCATATGCAGCTGCCACAATGGTAAATCCAGCTGAAAAATCAGAAACTCTCATCCTTACAGAGGGAATCTCTCAGGAAAAGCCAATCTCAGCACTCTTGGGTCCTAAAAAAGGGCTCCGGTGTACCACTGTGCAGGTTTTACACGATTCAATTACAGAAGCTGCCCTTTACCTAGACTAGAATATGAACTCAGCCACCTAGACATAAACTACACTGAGCCTATTTCACTGCTAAGACAGGACTTGGAAGATTCACAGAATAATTCTGAAATTCACATGTGGACTAACTGCTAAGACTATGCCAACTTCCAGAGTACAGGGATAAAGAGCTTCCTCTAAATAAAGACCCATCTTCCATGTTCCCTCCATCCCCAGCCAAAGGTAACAGGAAACTTTCAAGTCCTCCAAAATGTACATTCCCCAGTTTCCTGTGAGATCTCTCTCTGCTCCACAGCTCAGAAACTAGGCTGGACCCACCAGTAACAGCCTGAGAGAGAAGAGGTCCCAGTTCCACTTACTTTAGAGGCCCCATTTCCGATGACTCCTGTACCTCTTTCGAAGCTTGGGGAAGGTGGGATAGTGATCCTAGGGTAGAAATATTGCTTTTCTTTCTGTGGTCCAGGTTGCCCAGGCGGATATTAATTTGGTGACATAAGGTTGCCTTATGCCCAATTCTAGTGTTGGGGGATTGGTGGTTCCCAGAAGCCAGAGAAAAGGAGGGCTAAATACAATGATGCATTAAGTGGCTAAGAATGTAGCTCTGGAACACTAGTTTCCAGCCAGGAGCCATTTTGTTCCCCAGAAGGCCAGACATTTGTCAATGTCTGGAGACATGTTTTTATTATCCCTAATGGGACAGACAGTATCTAATGGCTAGAGGCCAGGGATGTTACTAAACATCTGCAAGATACAGGACAGACCCCCAGTACAAATGACCCACCTTCCAATATCAACAGCACTAAGCCTCAACATGATAAACTAGAGGAAGCATCTGCATTAAGTCCCAAATACGTAACAGAGGAACCACGCCTCTCCCAAACCCTCAGTGTAAAATGGTCCTGCTGTTATAACACCACACAAAGACGGAACATTAATAAGAGACTCCCTTAAAACTTGTGGACTCATCCTTAATAGATCTCATTAGTTCATATTAGTAGATGGGATACGGAATTGGGGAAATAATTCCCAGAGGCTCAACTCTGCTGATGCATCTGCTTTTTCTGGGAGGAAAATAACCAAATCTCTGCTTTAGTCATTCAGGGAAATCTAGCACCTGTCTATAGCAACATGTTCAAGATGGAAAAAAAAAAAAAAAAAAAAAAGGAAAGAAAAAAACCCGGAAAACAAAAAGATAAATTATTTATCCAGCATAAATATTAAAGAAAATTGCAAAACATAGTCTCGTGTCACCATGCTGTTGTTACAGAATCATCTTGTTATAGCTTCTGGCAAAATACTGTTGTCCTTAATATCACTACAACAGAATCATCTGGCATGCACCAAGCAGGGTACATGTGTCTGCTCGCTGTCGAGGACACTTAGCAGGATGCGAAGCAGCTCATCACACCCCAGCAGAAAACTGTGCAGGGATGCCCTGTTAGGAATGAGCCTGCATTAGGAATAGATCATCAACTTCACCCAAACCCAAGGTGCCATTTAAA
Source organism: Macaca thibetana thibetana (assembly GCF_024542745.1). Taxonomy (NCBI): domain Eukaryota; kingdom Metazoa; phylum Chordata; class Mammalia; order Primates; family Cercopithecidae; genus Macaca; species Macaca thibetana. Next base: position 21,533,711 of record NC_065597.1, on the reverse strand, counting down.
CCTGGCAGACAATGGCCGGGCGCGGTGCCTCACGCCTGTAATCCCAGCACTTTGGGAGGCCAAGGTGAGTGGATCACGAGGTCAGGAGTCCAAGATCATCCTGTCCAAGATGGTGAAGCCCTATCTCTACTAAAAATACAAAAATCAGCTGGGCATGGTGGCACACACCTGTAATCCCAGCTACGCAGGAGGCTGAAGCAGGGAATTCCTTAAACCCAGGAGGCAGAGGCTGCAGTGAGCCGAGATCATGCCACTGCACTCCAGCCTGGGCAACAGAGCGAGACTCTGTACCCCCCAAAAACAAAACAAAATCAAAAAAACCTGACAGTCAATTAAGCACACCCTGTAGCATACTACAGCCTGGTCCGACTGGCTTAAAAGAGCATGCTGCTAAATTATCAGAAACTTTAAGAGCTAGTTGTTAGGCACGCTCATCATTAAGTATTAAATTACATAAATGTATGATTCAATAAGCTATATTAAAAAGGTAAAAAATACTCAAAGCTCAATACTTCTGAATAATCTTAGTAGATGTGACTATTATCCATGCTCATGAGGTTATTTACATCTATTAGTCAGCACAGTGCAAATACTTTACATACATAAAATGGTATGGGACTGCGCATCTCTTTCCAACTCCAAGTTCCAAGCTGCAACTTGAAATCAGCCAAGGTGTGAGTATTTACACCACAGTCATCAGCAAATACCACAAAACAGGGTTTGTTTCCCCTAGCTCCTGCCAACAGAGCAAATCGTTCAACAGTTGCCAGCATACCACCACACCCCCCCCCCACCTACACACAGGGAATATGGTAACAGCATTCACAAAGAAATTTTCTTTTCAGATAAAACATCTATGATTCAAAGTTTAGCAAACTCTTTTCAGCAACTACATGGGCTCCCAGGTTAACAGAGTCGTTTAATAAATCTGTGCAATAATAATTAAACACCATAAATAACGTATCCGTGGAAGCTTCCTGGCTGGCCCTTTAGGCCTTTGTTGCCAAGTGATCCATGCTGACATTCTGAATAAGGTTGGCAAAATAAGTGCATCAGGGAGTGGCGGGGGGAAAGTAGGTTTGCTCTCAATAATGTATGAAGCCCCACGCTGGGGAGAGGGATCCTTAGAAAAGCGGCTCCGCGGCAATCTGTTCTTTCATCTGGAGCCGGCATCCAGGCAAAGGTGCTGCCCCGAATCAGAAGCACAATTGCTCACTTGTGAGCAGATGTCCTTCACGCGGCGGGCAGCGCTCTTTCAACACAGAGCTGAACAAATGCGTGCTGTGAGACAGGCTCCCCTCCCCGTTACCCAAAGAACACAGTATACATTAATTTAGCACATTGTGGAATAATGTTTGAAAGGGGAGTTGATGTAGTGGAAAAATCACGCGGCGAGGCAAAATAACTTTCCAACCAAACGAGAGGAAGCAAGGGGGTTTGGTTCCTATGGAGGTTGAGGGAGAAATAATCTGAAATACCTTCAACCTCAAAAGAAACCCAAAACAGGGCTCCTTAGGGAGTCAGAAAGGACCTCACTGGGCAGGCCCAATGCAGAGCCAAAATTGAACATCAACCACCCAAAAGATTGTTTTTAATGAACGTGTAGTTTGATGACAAATGTGTGTAGCTAGGGGAGGCTGTGCATGTGTGAGGACAGGGAGTATGTGAAACGCTCAACTTTCCACTCAGTTTTGCTGTGAATGTAAAATTACTGTAAAAATAAAGTTTACTAATATTTTTTTAAAGTAGATGTAAACCTAAACCCTGTAGTCAGATGAACTCTTTTCTTTCTGGCTGGGAATCCCAGTTGGAAGGACTTCCAACATTCATCCCAGGGAGTTTCACGGGGCATCTTTGGTTCCAAGGGAACCTCATCTGTATGGTGTTTGCCAGCTCATTGGAGGGCAGGGCAGAGCAGAGCGTGAGCGTCTTACCAGGTACACAGGCTGTGTAGCACAGAAACACCCCGGAAAGCCAGTGGACAGACATCCTCCCAGCCTTGATGTAACTGGGACAGAAATGGAGACAAACACGATGGCACTTCACGTTCTCTTCCCCCCGCCCCACCCATCTTCCAGAACCCCAACGTCAGGACAGCTTCCGCAAACTCAATCACTTTGTCCAGGCTGACACAATTTGCTCTACTTCCTGTATTTCATTTTGGGAGGCAGAATTATTTTATCTAGGAAATGTAAAGTTAGCAACCTGCTTAGAGACTCCTACCTTTAAAGCCCCATATCCACTCGACTTCTACACACAAATACTATTGTTTTCCACCTTGATAATTATTAAATTGTAATGTAAAACCCAACTTCTGCTTAAGTATGCGTGATTATTAGACTACAAGTCAATTGTGGATAACACACAGATATAAATGCAGCTAATAAGTCTTACTGTAATGATTAATCAATTTATGAATACATTATTTAAACTAATAGCTCAGGTAGGGTATCTTAAACAAGTTACAGAGTATATCGACCAATTCAAATACCAGCTGCCGGATCAATAGCAAACTGTAAGTAAACTCTGGGGAATAGGTATACTTGAAAAAAAAAAATCTGTGAACAAAAGGGTCTTAGATGAAAGTAATCTACAACAATTTCAAGTTTTAAGACAAATGTATAGCACTTTAATATATACCAAGGCTTAAAGAGAAAGGTACAAAAGTGTATTATTGCAAATTTTGCTTCTGTACCAGCCTATGCAGTAATAATCACTAAGAGCAGCTCCCACAAATTCATATGTTTATACAAACCACTACAAACATATGCAAAAAGACAATGTATTCAAGTTAATTTTGATTCCTTCGAAATTGATAAAGTGGGTTTATTTCATTGCAAGGGAGCATATTTATCTATAAATGACCCTTTAACAGAAAACAAAAAGTATCTCTAAAAAGTAACATAAGCAATTTTCCTGAAAGGGGCCCGTCTTCCAAGACACACTAGGGGCCACCTGTTCTGTCACAGCCACAAAACCTGCCCCCTAAGCCCCACTGTCGACCACAAGAGGTTTCTGTGAGCAAAGTAAATGCTTGCATCATGATGCTGGCCCTTCTGATTATTTTAAATTAAGGCTAATTAATGAGTTTAATAAATAAACCAGAAGAGCCTTGATTTCCAAAGGTGTGATATTTTATCACAGCTTCAAGAGATGCTGCATTTAAAAAAATTAATTAGTATCTTGCGAGATTGGCCACACATTATTGAGTAAGTAACAGCAGCTAAGTGAAACAGATGAAATATTGGTAAGCGATGCAGCCCACAGTATAAGTATGTGAAGGGGGTCAAAGGTTAATCCCTATTGATTTTCTGAGTCTGCGTACAGCACCGCTGGGAAAGGCCGGTTCTGTTGGCAATCAGCTAGCACAAATACATTATAAATCTTACTGTCTGCCTCCACTGATCAGTGTCACTTACTTCCTTTGCTAAAGACCATTAAGAAACTACCAAAAAAAAAAAAAAATCTACCCAGATGCCGGCAAAAAGAAAAGCATTTAAAAAAAAAATTTCTTCCATGTCAGCCAATGCTTCTGCAGACGGGAGACTTTTCCTGAAAGCAGAGGCACACCTCCCTGAGACCCGTCTCTTCCAAGGAAGGTGACATGCAACCTTCTTGAGAGTAAATCCATTTCAAAGAATAAAGACAGAGTATTTTTCAAATGACCTTCAGCATCACATCAAAAAGGTGAAAGTACCTTTTACATTTGGGCACATTTTTAAAAAAATAGAAGAAAAGGAATCAAACACACTCATGAATATCAAGAGCCGTCTCCAACTTGGCTTTGCAAAATTTAGCATAAACTTGAAGCCAACAAAAGGTAGGTTGAAGAGGCCCTTCATGTCTAGGGACCCCCTCCAGTATTCCACACTACATGTTTGACTCCTTTTCTTAAAGTGTGCCCACAACATGCATGAATCTCAGTGCCCCAAAATCTTGATGCCCACTTCCACGAACAGATATGACTGTTTTTCATGCCTTTTAACAGATTGTGCCATGTGTCTTTTATGTGCCTGGTACTCTTGCTAGATACAGGAAGGCAGATGAGTGAGATGGATCCTTCCCAAGAAAAATGAAACATACGTCCTACATCTTATCATTGACTCTCATACAACAAGGTCCTGAGAAACACTCTTGGTGCCAGTAAGTGCTCTGCCACTTACCAGCTGTGTAACACCCAGTTAATTACTTCAACTCGCTAAGCCTCAGTTTCTCTGCCTGGAAAATCAGGATAATAATAGTAGCCACTTCACAGAACGGTCGGGAAATTAGAAATTATGTGGAAAGCACTTAGCACAGGACCTAGTATGTATTCAATAAATGTTGGTTAATTTTTCTTAAATTATGGAGTTATTTGGCCAGGCACAGTGGCTCACACCTGTCATCCCAGCACTTTGGGAGGCCAGAGAGGGCAGATCACCTGAAGTCAGGAGTTCGAGGCCAGCATGGCCAACATGGTGAAACCCGGTGTCTACTAAAAATACAAAAATTAGCCAGGCATGGTGGTGCACGCCTGTAGTCCCGGCTACTCGGGAGGCCGAGGCAGGAGAATCGACAGAGGTTGCAGTGAGCCAAGATTGCACCACTGCACTCTAGCCTCAGCGACAGAGCAAAACTCTGTCTCAAAAAATGATAATAAAGTTATGGAGTTATTTGACATTGGGGCAAAAAGCAAGTGACCTCCTTCAACTTCTGCTTCACTAATGAGGGTTGTGGAATTGTGATGTAAAAAGACATGAAGCCATCTGATCCACCATTCCACCTAAATAAATGTATAATATCCACCTATTCCCCAGAATAGACGGGACAGTAACAAGCACATTCTAAGTTATTCTTTAGAAACAGACTTTTTAAGTCCTTGAAATGTGTATGAAAGCAAAACCTATCAAAAATGCAGATAGCCAGGTAGCTCAGCCTTAACCAAGCATATGAGAAAGTTACGAAATCTTTGGGTAAGGAAAGTTTCTCTTTCTGCACAAAGTTATGTATTTTATTTTAAAGCTCCAGCTCCAAGAAGATTAAAAGGTTCATATATATGTGTTATGTCTTCACAGTTTTCACAAACACAGCTCTTATCACCTCCACAGTTCACATGCACACGCACACACACACACACACACACACACACACACACACTCTTCCCTTGCCCTGAGCAAAAGCCATAGCATTCTTGAAAAAGTTCTGGCAAATATGGCCAAAATGTTGGGAAAACATTCTATCTTTAAATTTTTTTTTTCACAATTCCATCGATTAGGCTCAGTGTACCATGTGCTGATATCAGGATGTACCTGAAAAGATTTCACATACTTTTAAATTAAGGGGTGGAGGGAGGCGAGGGATGGCTCTCCCAGGTTTAATGATAAACAGATGAACATCCTACAAAGTTCCCATCAAAAGTTCAGTATCTATGCCAGGACTCTTTCAATCAACGACTTTTTTTCCACCTTTATGAAAACTTTTCTTTCAGGATTTTCAGCTCTATGGAAAGGATATCCTTCTAGTAGGCAGAGGATAAACAGAGTAGATCTTAGCTGAGCAGTGAAAACCAAGAGAGGCGGAGGCCACAGACTTCTTAAAATCCAAGAGGCTCCAGGCTGCTTTGAACTCGCTTGAGTTTATGGAAGTACACTTTCATCAGTTAGAAAAATTAAGGGCATATACCTCAATAGATGTTTACTTATTTATAAATTATAAACTTGGGTCATTCTATTACCTACCACCTCCAGGAACAGTAACGTTCATCTTTAAAAATAATGTATGCAATTTCACATTTCTCTTTGCTAATTTAGATTTCTGTTTTTCGACTGTCCACTTCTGATCAAACTATGATTGTGTTTACTTTGCACAAGATGAAGGGCTTTATGAGGAGTAGCTGAAGTACCAATCCTGCTCTTTTCTTACTATTTGCTGTTCTAAGAACTATATCCAAACACTGGTCTTTTTGCACAAATGTTTTTAAGTCTCTTGCTCATTTTGTGGTGGTTGCTTCAGTTCAGACCACATAATCTGATGTCTCAATCCACCCAACTAAGCACACATGCAAAACTACAATACATTTTCAAAGTTAAAGTCCACAAGAAGCAAAGGTTCCAACATGGACCTTCTCCCTGGGGAAATGGCCAGCATGACTTTAGAATGTATTGCATATTGCACACAATTCCTGACCATCAGAGGACTGGAGAGGGTACCTGTGTCAATGCATCTGTGAATTATTTGTAAAACAAAACTAACATTTTTAAATTGAAAGCCAATATGCTTACATTAAAAAGTATGGGACACTGAACATGGACTACTGAGCTGGAATCCCTACTCTGCCACCTCTTTTCTTAGTGCATCTCTTTCCTCATCTGTGAAATATGGACAATAATAGTCCTACTTCAAAGAATATTTGAAAGGACAGTATGTGTAAAAATACGCAAAATACTTAAAACAGTACCTGCCACCCAGTAAGTGTGTTGAGATGTTTAATAACAAATGAAAGAGTTTAATGGATAAACAGAAGATGTAATGTTTCCTCTTGGAACCCAAGCGGTTCATCCTTTACACTTTGGGGACTAAAGCTTTAAAGCAGATCTATCCAATACAGCGTTCTATATCGGTGCTACCCAATATGGTAGCCAATAACCACATCTGGCTATTGAGGATTTGAATATGTGGCTCTTATTTCAGAGAAATCGAACTTTTAATTTTAATTAATTTACATTTTAATACTCACATGTGGCTACCATATTGGACAGTGAAGCTCCAGAAGCTTCACTATTTCTGACACTCTAAAGGACCCAGCACAGTTCTGTAATCCATCTAGTTGCCTTCCAGAAGGTATGACTGCTTCAATGAGACCAAGCTAGCCTGAGTGTCTGGAGTGTAAAGCCATGGAATCCTCACCTTTACACTCCCTTTCTCTTGTCTCTTAGATGCTCCATTGTCACTGGCTCTTCCATCCCAGGAGGGGGCAGTGAACAATGCAGCCCCACTGGGTCAACATTATTGGAGGACTCTACTTGGTGGCAGCCTCAGCCTGGCTTTCATTCCTAGTTGGGGTCTTGAATCTTATCTTGGGAAACTCTATGAATCCTGCCTTTGACTGCTGTCTAGACTCTCAGGCCAGAGGCTGTCACTTTATTTGGCATCCTGGCCCTTGCTCCCAATTTGTAGATGACTGCCCATATTCCACAGATGAACCTCCATGCAATCATTCCTATAATAGTTTCCTCCTTGGAGGCAACCAGAGCAATGACAGTCTATTCTAGCGAATAGGACATGTGTTATCTCCATTTTCACTATGAGAGTATCTTATTTTTATACCATCATGCCACAAAGTGACTTCATTCAAAAACCATAATCTTCATAGTACTACCACATTTGCATCTAATAATATTACTTGGTAAATCATAAAGTCCAAATAAACTACAGTTATAAATACAAAAGCTTTAAAACATTGTAATGAAAGCGCTCTCTAAACCCAACCTCCTCTCAGGCTGAGTTAGGTCTTTGCTTGTTTCAAAATTATTTGCATATGTTTTAATCTTTCTCTCCAGATAACGAGATCCTGGAAGGCTTGACTGATACAAATTCATATCCATATCCTTACTGTCTTAAGTGGTGCCAGACACATAGTAGGTATACACACTGGATGGATGAAGTTACACAGTGATGAAGAATATGTTAATCCAAATAGAAAACAAAACACTTTTCTCTGCTTTCCAAGATGTATGTTTATTTTTTTCCTTTTGCAAATACTCCTACATTCAGGAAAACATAGGGTTGCTAAATCTGACTTACTTATATTTTAGGAAGCCTGGATATCTACACTGGTGATTCCTAGAGCCATAGCAATATGCCTCGTTGATCATAATACAGATTGACGACTTCTACAGAATGACAAAATGAAAGGAGAAAAGGGGCCATGATGGAAATATCAAAACCAAATTAAATACTGGAAATGAGTTAATGAAATTATATTACAGACTCAGCTTACCCAAAAAGGGCTTGTCCAAGGAAAGGGGAGAGAAAAAATAAATAAATAATAAATTTTAAAAATCCTCACCACCAGAACCAGCTGTCTCGTTTGAACCGCTAGATTGCTGAGCACATACTGTATGCATATTCATAAGGACCACAGGAAATTAAGCACCTGTGGAGCCTGCATTAAAACTCTTTCCTGCCAGCCAGTGCAGTGAACCAGTAACTAAACGGCCCCCTTGTGGCCCGGAAGAATTAATGCAGCTTCCAAAGGTGGGAAGGCTTTCCTTGGGGTGGAGGGTGCAAAAGCAAGGTGGGCATGGGGTTTTGAGAGAGAAGAGTAGGCTGCCAAGCCATTTGTGAGAATGTTACACCTGGCCCTGTTTTGTGGAAGGGAGGGAAATACGTCATTATCATCACTTTTTCTTTCCGGCGTCTGAAAAGGAACCCCAAGGTGGTGAATATTGCCATCCGTGCTAACACTGGCCTAAGGAAGAACCAGATCAAATGAGCTCAGTTATTTACATTTAAAAATATCATTTAAGGGAATTTTAAACTGTCTGAGAAGATGGATACACTGTGTTTGTTTTCTACATTAATGAGCTATAAAAAGAATGGAAGAGGCCATAAATACAGTATTTTGTAACAGCCTTTACTAAAAATGCTACTACTTGTATTTATCATTTATATCCTTGTATACAACCTCAAAATTGATTACACTTTAAACCGTACATAACTTGCTGTGTTTTTCATTTTGTGCTATACTACAAACATTTTTATAACTCAGTTAATATATTCCATATTTTGTGTTCTTATTGATTATGAATATTTCTTTAGGGGATTTTATTGCTTTTAAAATAACAAATGTTAGGTATTAAGAAATAGAAAAACCTACTGCAGATTTTATATTTTTCTTTCCCCTGGTAATTCTAATACATACATTCTAGCATGAACCTAACCAGAATATCTTTTTCCATATCTTTTATACTTCCTCACACTAATATTATAAATCCATTAATATAGTACATAGTAAAAGAATCAGATTTTTCGGATGAAACCCACCATTTAATGTGTTTGACTTGAATTCATAATTCTCTCCTTCTACAATTAAAAAATTAAAGTGCCAAAAGATTATCCGTACGTAACATGGTTTTACATCAAGTATATATTATCTTTCCTAATTGCCATTTCAGTTTATAGGCTAAAATATGATTTATATATATGATATGATTTCACTATTAATTACCAAATTGAAAAAAAATAAAATCTCACATTATAAATTCTCCCCTGGAAATTAGTTTTATTATTTTTTCCATAATCCTATCACACAAGCTATAAGTGCATTGCGGCATGAACACTTTAATTTTTCCAGTTAGTTTTAAGCAAGCCCAGAGGTGAGGTTTAATAAGGATCAATGGCACTTTATCTGGGACAGGGCCTCTTCACAGCATGCAAATTACACAGTAACACTTAAAAAAAGAAATAGATTTAATTAAAAAAAAAGTAGAACCACAGGCTCTGGAAATTCAATTAAAGGATTTATGCAAAGGTTTGCTAGGTTTTTATATGCGGTTACTGCTTACATAATGAGCTTTTCATATTAAAAATCAATAGGTAATCTAGACTAGAAGATCATCCCCTTAAATACATTTTTGAAATCAATTTGAAAAATAGTCCATCAACTGCTGTGACTACTCTTGCTGCTTCGATTACACTAAAAGCAATATTTAGATTGTAAGACGTGCTATGGAATATCTATGCTTAGATATTGCTTTCAAGGGCTCTTATGCTTTTGAGTGCCTAAGACGATCACCTAGTAATTCAAGACTGTGTTAAATGTATAAATAATTTATTTAATTACCAGCAACAGCTCCAGACGCAACTGCATCGTATTTATAATCGTTAAATAAAAGGGGGAAAAAGAGGAAAAAGGGAACTGAAGTAGGAAGGAAGGAAAGAAGGGGGAGACGGGAGTGAAGAGGGAGGAAGAAGACGGGAAATAAGGAAGGGAGGGAAGGAAAAAGAAAGAAAAAGAGAAATGAACAAAACAACCTTTTCTAAATTAGTCTTTGCTATCCCAGTTGCCTATTGTGTTGGCTACTTAGCCCTTAGAGATATGCATTTCACTTTAAAACTCATTTAGGTCTTCAACTGAAGAAGCAATTAGCTAGCTTATAATTTGAGCAGACTTTTCATCCTCCGTGATCATGGGGGACAGGTCTTGAAATGAAAACTAAAGTCGATGCTCCAGTTCTAACCAGCAGATTCACCACCTGTCTCACAGCCAAGATTTGCCTGGATTTGGTAACAACTAGAACACCAGACAGGATTCCAGGGGCAATTCCTGTCAAACTAGGGAGTGAACATTTTACAGAGGAAACATGAGTAAGGAGTTGGCGGGGGTGGGAGGTGAGAGGGTAGGTACAGGAAAGAAAAACCTAGGTAGGTCCAAATCTAAACTGTTCTCATTACCATAATAATAAGAGACACATTCTTTAATACCTCTTTGTCCAGGTTCTTATTTTTAAAAGGTAGAGTTTTAAAAGGTAATCCCAGCATTTTGGGAGGCTGAGGCAGGCAGATTATTTGAATTCAGGAGTTTGAGACCCGCCTGGCCAACATGGTGAAACCGCATCTCTACTAAAAAATACATAAAATTAGCTAGTGTGGTGGCACATGCCTGTAACCCCAGCTACTGGGGAGGCTGAGACATCAGAATCACTTGAACCCAGATGTGTAGGTTGCACTGAGCCGAGATCACATCACTGCACTCCAGCCTGGGTAACAGACAGAGATACTGTCTGAAATGAAATGAAATGAAATGAAATGAAATGAAATGAAATGAAATGAAATGAAATGAAATGAAAATATAAAATAAAAAAGTAGAGTGAGCAGTCTCTGTCCGTCAAGATCAAAGTCATGGCTCTAGTTATCTTCAACCCAAGTCAGCCTCATTAAAACAGGCCTAAACTTTATAAAGGACCACCTTATAACAAACCAACACCTTATTCTCTTCTGCAAAACTCCGGGAAGAACTAAGCAAAATATTTACAAATCCCAATTTATCCATCTACCAAAAGCTCCTATCTCAGCAACACTAATATTTTAAGAAGGTGCTGATGCAGCCAAGCTGGGTAACCAAGGAGAGCCCAAAACAGCACAAGGAGGTCCCTGCTCTCGATACACAGGGAGAAGAAGATGAAGACGAAGAAGCAGCAGCAGCAGCTTCCAGCGTCAGAGAAATCAATGATGTCCACATTATGATTTCTAAAGCAGAACTCTGCATACATCCTATTAATGAGCCAGCCTTTCTTCCATATGTCCCTACAGCTATACTGAGGGAGATTTTAAGGACCAAGTAATGAACAGTGGTTTTATCAATCACAGATTTATGCACCTGACAAACACATTTAGAATGCCTAGGCTATGTTAGCACTGTTAGTTGCTCTGGTGGCTACAAAGATGAATCTAATAAACCTGGTGAGCCTAAATAAATTAAGTATTTTTGTACATATGTTTACTCATTTTTTAAAATGTATCTGTAAGAAGAAAGAAGCAAGGAACTGAAAAATAAGGTGCAGTATCTTGAAAACATGATGGATGCAAAGTGAAAGGACCAATCACAAAGAACCACATATTGGATGAGCCCATTAATGAGAAAAGTCCAAAATATACAAACGCATGGAGATGAAGAGCAGACTAGTGGTTTGCAGGGGCTGGGGAACAGGTGAAGTGGATAAAGGGAGGTGAAAACTACGGGGTGCAGGCTTTCTCCTTCAGGTAAGAAAACTGACTGTGGCGATGGTTGCACAACTCTGTGAATAGACTGAGCCATAGAATTGTACATTTTAAGTGCATGAATTGTATAGCATGTAAATTATCTCAATAAAGCTGTCATAAAAAATAAAGTGCAGTTTACGAACTGTCATTTGAGTAACAACAGCTTTAAAGAAAAGCAAACAAGAAAATCTAAAAGGGAAAAAGAAAAGCAAACAAGAAAATCTAAAAGGGAAGGATCCAGGATGAAGGGGTGGAAATCCTTATTTTCTACCCAAGTCAATCCGACAAATGAGACATTTAAGCTTTCTCCATCTCTACAAAATTTCTTCTGTGATGACTGGTTTAGACAGTGCGTCGGGGTAAGATGTGCAAACATAATGTATTGGCTTCCTACAGAAAAGTGCTAAAATCAAAATAAGCAGGGGATTCCTAAGGCATGAAATGAGAACTTTAGCATAAAATGTCCCAGGTTAGTATGATCAAAATGTCAAACATAAAACTGTTTTCTAACAATGTGAGAGGTGTTAGTAATGGAAGTTTGAACAATGTTAACACTTAAAATTTCAGCAGAACCATTTCAATCCATAAATGTGTAAAAGTCATTTTACAGGGTGCTTAACAGGCAAAACCAAGAGCTGTTATAAAAGAAGACGCCCTCAATGTCACTCCATTTTCTTTTATTCTTATTATCACATTTAAATCTCTCTCAAAGTGGTCCTGATAGGTAACTTTATTACATATTTCCAGACTATTCATTTCGAACAGAACTTCCTCCGAGGAATTAACAGGTAAAGGGAGACCACTTTCTCCTCATCATCCCTGAATTAATACGGTAACCATGGAGCAGAGGAAAGGCAGCAAGGACTTGGCATGCTACACCACGCAACGGCTGGATCATCTTAGAGGTGACTCTTGTGGGCATTCAGAGGACCACCGGTGGGTTGCCATATCTTTGGCTAACACCTGACTGCTTACCTAGCAAAGACCTGCGAGTAAATAGTAGGGTACACAGGGAAAGTCAAGGTTGGGACTTGTTTAAGATAATTTTTTTTAAAAATGCTCCAAATCAGCACTGGCAGCAACATTCTCATCTTTCCACATTTCCTTGGGAAAGGAGGGACAACAGAATCACCTCTGACTCACCTCTGCTCACAGGTAAGTATATCTGCTCAACTGGGTGTTGGCAAACTTTGTCTGAGAGGGCCAGTCGGCCAATATTGTCAGCTCTTCATGCTGTACTCTTATCCGTTGCAATTACTTAACTCTTCCCTTGTGATGCTATATCAACAATACATAAAAAGGCCGGGCACGGTGGCTCATGCCTGTAATCCCAGCACTTTGGGAGGCTGAGGCAGGTGTATCACTTGAGATCAGGAGTTCAAGACTAGCCTGGCCAACATGGTGAGATCCTGTCTCCGCTAAAAATACAAAAATTACCCAGGCGTGGTGCCATGTGCCTATACGCCAAGCTACTCAGGAGGCTGAGGCAGGAGAATCGCTGGAACCTGGGAGATGCAGGTTGTGGTGAGTCGAGATGGCACCACTGCACTCTAGCCTGGGTGACAGAGTGAGACTCCATCTCAAAGCAAACAAACAATACATAAAGATGAGAAACACCATAAAATAAAACTTTACTTAAGGACACTCAAGTTTCAACCTCATGTAGTTTTCATACATCTTGAAATATTTTTCCTTTCATATTTTTTCAACAATTTAAAAATGTTTGCTTGCAGGCTGCACAAAAATAGGCTGCAGGTCAGATTTGGCCCAAGGGCCCTAGTTTGCTTTTTCCTGCGCTAAACCAAAGACCGGGCAAGAAGGGAGTAGTCCAGTACTCCCATCTTGATCTAAGATTTATTCTGCTGATGCTGGTAACAAAATGACATAATTTCTTTCTTTTTTTTTTTTTTTTGAGACAGAGTTTCAATCTTGTCACCCAGTGGCACAATCTCGGCTCACTGCAACCTCCCCCTCCCGGGTTCAAGCGATTCTCCTCCCTCAGCCTCCCAAGTAGCTGGGATTACAGGCATGTACCACCATGCCTGGCTAATTTTTGTATTTTCAGTAGAGAAACGGTTTTGCCATGCTGGCCAGGCTGGTCTCCAACTCTCGACCTCAGGTGATCCACTTGCCTCGGCCTCCCAAAGTGCTGGGATTACAGGCATGAGCCACCGCGCCCGGCCCATAATTTTTTTCAGTGTAGCAAAACTTGAGGGCACATATTCCAAATCAGGTATACTTTAGAGATCAGCAAGATAAATTAGTTTCTACTAACAGAAATTTATATTCTAAGTTTTCTAAATGGCTTCCTTTAAAAAGAATGACCCACACTGCACTCCAGCCTGGGCGACAGAGCAAGACTCCGTCTCAAAAAAAAAAAAAAAAAAAAGAATGACCCAGGCCCCAAATTTTTCCCTTATTTAAAAATGAACAAGGGTTTTCAGAATTGATAGCCTTGGAATATGCAGCATTTGGCTTATGAGATAGGAGGATGACCACATTCCCTCTGATCCTTGTTAGTCATTCCATCATTAATAAAGCAGGTCACAGGAATGCAATATACAGCCAGTTCCTTGTATTGATGCTTCTAGGTGGTTGCGGTTTTAATTTGAATTACGTACAGAAATAGGTATTGACAGTGTTACTTTTTCCTGTTTTGACCTTGATTTTTGACCAACTCTCTGAATACTGTAAGCAAAGGCACCTAAGAAAAAAATGTGTGGCCAAATTGGCATCCTAACACCTAACTGAGATAATCAAAGGCATGTCTTCACTGAATAAAGTGAAACACTGGAATTAGGTAACATTTCTAAAGAAGGATTTTGCACTAACAGTATTTGAAGTATGTGTGGAATCAAAAACTGATAACCATTATCTGGGATATTTTGGGGAATAGAAAAAAAAATTGCAAACTGGTGCATTAAAATGCTTTAAAAGTTTATTTAATGTGTACATAAATCTACTTCATGATATTACACCACTCCTTGGCAGGGAAAAATAGTCATTGTTATTTCGATTAAGAGAAACTCCAGCCTTAGTTCAGGCCAAATGATGTTCAGGGACTAGGGCTTATATATTTTTATCTTCCAACCAATGTGGCCCAAATAAAGATTTTCAAATACCATGAGACAATTACCCTAACATAAATGTGTCTCACTACAAAGTCACAAAAGAAAAAGGGCAATAAAAGAAAAGGCAAGACATTCAGCTGTCACTGCAGAGATTTCATGGAGGATGAAAAGATCTGAGATCATCACATCCCAAACCACCACAACTAAAAGGTGCTGGTGAGAAAAATCCAAATGATGGAGAACATCTTCCTATGTTCAAGCTGGTAACTTCCAAGAAATACTTCACAGCACTGTTCCCCATTTGAAGCAAAACTTAATTAGCATTTGTAAACATTCCACCAGAAAAATGAGGTCAGACACCTGTTGCATTCACAAAGCATCCTCACCTCCGACGGTTACCCAGAAGCCCTCTGAAATCTGTATTCCATATTTGCATCAGAAAGTTTATTAGCAGCTCATGAATTGGCAGGACAGGAAAAGCAGATCCTGGATGAAGAATCATGCCTGATTGTCCTGTAGCTGCCAACACTGGTCAGTGTTCTGCAACTTGAAGGCCTTCTCTCCAACATTCTTTTGACTTTTCCCTCTTCCCTGTTGGATCCTAGAAGTAACAAGACCGCTGCGGCTGGAAATATCAAATCTGCATCCAGGGTAGGAAGAAAGCAAGAGTGAAAATACCGGCAATGCTACACCATTTTATACAAAGCAAAAGGTATTCAAGGAAACGAGCTGTTGGTTTCTGATTTTACTTGTTAGCTAGAACCTGTCACAGAGCCATCCTCAATTGCTACGGAGGCTGTGAAGGTGGGTGCAATATCACCTGTTCCAGCCTGTATAGAAGGTAGGCAAAGGCACCTACTGCACTGGACAACAGCGGGGGTCTTGTTGGCCAGGCATGCTGACTCATGACTGTAATCCTAGCACTTTGGGAGGCCGAGGTGGGTGTATCACCTGAGGTCAGGAGTTCGAGACCAGCCTGGCCAACATAGTGAAACCCCATCTCTACTAAAAACACAGAAATTAGCCAGATGTGGTGGCAGGTGCCTGTAATCCCAGCTACCTGGGAGGCTGAGGCAGGAGAATTGCTTGAATCCGGGAGGAGGAAATTGCAGTAAGTCAAGATTGTGCCACTACACTCCAGCCTCGGCGACAAAGCAAGACTCCGTCACACACATACATAGATACATACATACATACATAGATACATACATAGATACGTACATAGATACATATATACATAGATACATACATACACACATACATACATACATACATACATACATACATACATACATAAAAATAAAAGAGTGGGGTCTTGCTTCCCCATGAGTATGAAATCGTAGAGGGCAGGAAGCATGGTTAGTTATTTCTGGTTATCTCCAAAGTCAAAAACATAAAGATCTTGAGGGGGAAAAGGTACATGAGAATCCAAAGTGATTTTAAACAAACAACAGTACATCAGGTGCGGCAAAGATGTACTATGCCCCACTTCTTCCTGGGCACATGGTTACGCTCTATTTCCCAGCCTCCTGGAGTTCACAGATTTGTGACACTCCCAGGCCTCATCCTTAAAATGCTCCACCCATGGTCCTGCAAATTGCTACTTCTTCCACCAGCTTCATGCAGACAACAGCAGGGCAGCCCTGGAAGCCATGTGTGTAAGATGGCTGAGCCACAAGATGAAAAGAGCTTGAGTCCCTGGGTCACCACTTGGAAGAGAACAGCCTAATTGGCAAGAAACATTTTGGATCTTATATAAACAAGAAATAAACTTCTACTATGTTTGAGCCATGGGGCACGGGTGTGCTTATTTGTTACAGCAGCTAGCATCAGCTTTAATAATATACCAACTTAAAATGTAGACCTCTTAGCATCCCTGAGCATTTCAGTCACATTTTATTGGCTCTATCTAATCCCAGATTACAGGTATCTGTTTGTTTTAGATTTGTTTAGGAAATAACCGAAGGATCACCTCTAGGAGTCACCTGGCCCTATGGCTGGCTAGGGAAACAGGGAAAACATGCCTGATAACATTTCTGTAAACTGAGGATAAAAACACAACCCATGGCCCAGCCTGGGCATCCATGGTGTAAGCAGAATCCATAGGCTATTCCCCACCATCTGCAAGGTACTCAGACATGTCCTGGCAGCCTGCTATGCTTTTTGAGTTTGTTTTTATAACATCTATTAACTAGACCCCTTTTATCCAAAAGCCCTTCTGCATACCCCATGACATGCTTCCAGGGAATGTCTAGTCTAAAACTGAATGGGTAATTTATAACAGCATCATCACCCTGCACTGTGGAGCCTGTCATCTCTGTTTCAGAACACCGGTCTCCCTTCTGCTCACTTTCTGTTTGCCTTCAGCCCTTCTCCAAGTGATATTGTGAAGAGATGCCTTTTGTAGCTTAAAAGTTTGGCTTTGTAACTTATACTCAGCTATATTTTCCTCGCTCTGTTCCTAGATGGAAAACAAATTGCATGAGGGAAATGTCTTCATAGTACCAGTTCTTAAATATTTTACAGGCAGGTATCTTTGTGGGTGGTTTAGAGGCTCAATTATGTTTCTCAGGAGAGGGAATAAACATCCCTGATGGTTTCCATAACAAACCTGTGGTGACTCCCTGCAACTTAAAACCTGAGGTATTACCATCTCCCTCTGAAACCTGTGACTCAATGGCATTTGAGTATTTGAAAACAAGTAAGGACAGCAAGGCTGAACAAGGGTTACAACAAAATCAATCTACCCATCCATCTATCAATCAAGAGACTCAAAAAAGATAGCCAGGTCAAGTAATTCAGAACTATCGGTGTAAGACATCATCATACCAAAAGTTTCGTTCTTGAATATACTTTTGGGGTAGAGGGGGTCACAGGTTAAAAAGGGAAACCTTTTAAAACGTTAGCTTCCCCAAAAGAATGACCCACAGAAGATGTGTTATTATAATACAGAATTACATTGCATAGTGTTGCTGAAATCAGAATACAGAATGTTGCTGTATCCCACTCCAACTCATTTGATCCAACGACAATTCTTTGGAGTAAGTACTATCATCCCTCCTTTGCAGATGGGAAAACTGAGGCTCAAACAGGTACAGGAACTAGGTCCAGGACCCAGTTAGTATAAACCAGACATGGGATTTGTACTAGGTCTTTATTCCAAGTCATGTGCTTTTTCCACTTACCCTAGTGCTCCCTGTAAGTACCAAGCTACAAGAAGGGAAGGCCTGAAATCTCTTCTAAGAGGGCCAACAATGTACCATGAGATGACCCTTCCAAGAACTGCATTCCTTGGGATGGGTGGAAGCAAAAGGATGGATCTGGAAACTCAGTGCAAACTCTGAGAGGTGGTGTTCCTCTGTGCATTTCTCCTTTTTGCCATTGCAATCATACGTGGCGTTAAGGTGACAAGGTAGTGGGTATGAAGAGCCAGCAGGCTGCATAGGAAGAGCCTCACAGTCTGGAGTCCAGTGTTCTGCTCACCAAGAAGCTAAAAAAAAAAAAAAAGGCAGCCTAGAACAGCATTCTAAGCTAACAAAGTGTATCAGGTTTCTAGAAAAGAGAAGCTGAGCAGAGAACTGGCAGAAAGCCACAGAATAATAAAAGTAGTGAAGATCCGGTGGAAAAGTAATTCCTGAACTCCCAGAGGCCATGAACATTCCCAGAGGGCAATGAGGACACTCCGAAAGGTCAGTTTTGATTGGTGGCTTGGACAAGAGCAGAGACAGTTTTGAGTTTTGTTAAACAGTAAGGAAAGTAGACCAACAGAATCCCTCCATCCCCAAGATTGTCCATGTGTAAACAGATGTCAGAAACACACAAAAAGACAATGAAGTGAGAAAGGTGGAAAGAAGCCAGGGTGATCAGTACCACTGGGTTTGGCGTCATTTTAGATCCAGGAAGACAGGGCACCTAAAATCTTCCCCTATGCTTCATAGCATTGTATGAAGTATGGTTTCCAAACTCTAAGAAAGGAAGAAAAAAAAGTTTCAGTGCTAGAATGTCTATTTCAAGCTTTTATCAGCACTAATTTCAGTCCCCTTTTTCCTTATAATTCTGAACAGAGGGAAAACAGACATTAATTAGGCAAAGCTTTATCTCTTTCTACTCTAATGAAAGCCAAGTTACAGTTATATTTTTCCCAAGATTTTTCTCCACTTAATGAAGACATTATCCCCAAGTTTTCAAAGTCATTTTACAAAAGAGCATTCAAGAGACATTAAAGTCAGTTTAAACTAAAAAGTCTTTTTGAAGTCAATAAACAATAAAAGAACAATGAAAAGAGGTCCTTTGATCCTGCCTTAGTCTACAGTCTTCTGTTTTAATCTACTAGATGAGTAAGTTTCGTATTCAGATATTCCTCACCTCTAGAACATAGTAATACTGCTTGAATTGATCGTTTTCTAATTCTCTCCTTAAAATATGTGTATATATGTGTATGTGTGTATACATGTATATATAGACTATGTGTGTATATGGGTATATATATCATACATACACATGCATGCATATCTAATTAACATGGATGGTGATCAGTATAAAGTCCTCTGCTAGAAAGGGGAAAAGTTTTAAATTTACTTCCAACCTACCTCTTTGAAAATTTTTTTTTTTTTTTTTTTTTTTTTTTTGAGACGGAGTCTAGCTCTGTTGCCCAGGCTGGAGTGCAGTGGCCGGATCTCAGCTCACTGCAAGCCCCGCCTCCCGGGTTCACGCCATTCTCCTGCCTCAGCCTCCCGAGTAGCTGGGAGTACAGGCGCCCGCCACCTTGCCCGGCTAATTTTTTTTGTATTTTAGTAGAGACGGGGTTTCACCGTGTTAGCCAGGATGGTCTCGATCTCCTGAACTCATGATCCGCCCGTCTCGGCCTCCCAAAGTGCTGGGATTACAGGCTTGAGCCACTGCGCCCGGCCGAAAATTTTTTTTTTTTAAAGAAAGAAAATGGAATCTTTGGCTTTGAAATTCATGACAAGATCAAAGACTATAATGCACATAGATTTTTCAAGGTATACATTATTAATAACACAGGCAAACACATAACTAATCAATCGCATGGACAAGAGATAAGGTACGTTTGTATCCCTGCAGCTCTGTGAATAACACCATGCACGGTAGGGATTGGCATCCCTCTTCAAGATCTGTTTACTTTACCTGGGTATTACATACAACCCAATTATTTCCTGTCCATGCTACAATGGTGAAACTGTGTGATACACATGGAAGAAAAAAAATTTTTTTTTTTTTTTTGAGATGGAGTCTCGCTCTGTTGCCCAGGCTGGAGTGCAGAGGTGAGTTATTGGCTCACTGCAACCTCTGCCTCTCGGGTTTAAGTGATTCTCCTGTCTCAGCCTCCTGAGTAGCTGGGATTATAGGCTCCCACCGCCAAGCCCGGCTAATTTTTCTATTTATAGTAGATACAGAGTTTATAGTAGAGACAGGGTTTCACCATGTTGACCAGGCTAGTCTCAAACTCCTGCCTCAAGTGATCCACCCACCTGGGCCTCCCAAAGTGCTGGGATTACAGGCATGAGCCATCACACCCAGCTGGAATATTTAAAAAACAACAACAATAGCTTAATATGCCACATGTGTCAAAATGTATCTCCTTATGTGTTAGCCTCTTTTGGCTGAGATGAAATTCACATAACATAAATTATTACAAAGTGTACAATTTCGTGTCATTTAGTACATTCACAGTGTTGTAGAGCTATCACCTCTATCTAGTTCCAAAACATTTTCACCACCCCAAAGGAAACTTGTACCCAATGGTCCAGCCAGCGCAGTGGCTTGTGGCTCATGCCTGTAATCCCAGCACTTTGGGAGGCCAAGGTGGGTGGATCACAAGGTCAGGAGATCGAGACCACCCTGGCTAACACGGTGAAACCACGTCTCTACCAAAAATACAAAAAATTAGTTGAGCGTGGTGGCGGGCACCTATAGTCCCAGCTACTCGGAAGGCTGAGGCAGGAGAATGGCAGGAATCCAGGACGTGGAGTTTTCAGTGAGCTGAGATCACGCCATGGTACTCCAGCCTGGGCAACAGAGCGAGACTCCATCTCAAAAAAGAAAAAAGAAAAGAAAAAGAAAAAAGAAACTTGTACCCATTAACAGTCATTCCCTACTCCCCTTACCCCCGTCACCCCCGAAACCACCAATGTTTCTGTATTCTGTCTTTATGAATTTGTCTACTCTGCATATTTTATATAAATGGAATATCATATGTGACCTCTTGTGTCTAATGTGTTAGCCTCTTTTAATTTAAAAGTAAGTCAAGCCCAACAGAACACAATTCAGACTCTAAACATCAGTTATTCAGAAAAATTCATGAAATACAGAATACATTTTAAAAAATAAGTTGATTCCACTACTGGTGCCCTCTAACGATGGGTATTACTTACCTGGACAATTAAAAGGAAATATGCTAAATTTACATACCAAGGAGCATTCACAAGGGAGTAAGTTACTAAAACAGGTTTTATAGGTGGAAAGTATGAACATGTTCCTGAAAAGCATGTTAAATTCAGAGATGATGTGTCCATGTGAGTTACTAGTGAAAAGATATCATTCAGGGATATTGCCCAAAATTTTAACTTGTGGTCATGTGATAAAAACAGACAGTTCTTTAACAAACTCTCCCCCAGGCTGGGTGTGGTGGCTCACGCCTGTAATCCCAGCACTTTGGGAGGCCGAGGCGGGTGGATCACTTGAGTTCAGGAGTTCGAGAGTGGCCTGGGCAACACAGCAAGACCCCATCTCTTAAAAAAAGAAAACAGCAAAAGACAAATCCTCCCTCAGGGCCACGTTCAGAAATGGTAAAGAAGGCTGAATGGTTTTAAGTCTAAATCAGTACAATTTCCAACTGGGATTATTTATCTGCCTTAGAAATAGGAATTATTATAATTCTATGATACGATTTGTCTGTGTCCCCACCCAAATCTCATCTTGAATTGCAGTTCCGATAATTCCCATGTGTCATGGTAGGGACCCAGAGGGAGGTAACTGAGTCACAGCCATGGGATCTGCCTGTGCTGTTCCCTTGATAGTGAGTAAGTCACACGAGATGTGATGGTTTCATAAAGGGCAGTTCCCCTGGACATGCTTTCTTGCCTGCTGCCATGTAAGATGTGCCTTTGCTCCTCCTTTGCCTTCTGCCATGATTTTGAGTCCTCCCCAGCCAGGTGGAATGACTGAGTTCAGTAAACTGCTTTCTCTTTATAAGTTACCCAGTCTTGGGTATTTCTTCATAGCAGTATGAAAATGGAGTAATACGTTTTGTTTCTTCTTTCTCTGATTTTCCTTACTGAGGGTCTAACATGTCTAGATCAGAGAGTTGCAGTGGCCCTTTCTTCAAAAAGGAGACTGAATTCCCTTCAGGAATGAAGCCTCCCAGGAAGAATTGTTGCAGGGTTGGCGGCCACATAAGAAATAAGGCAGCAGCTCTGGATTTACAGAGGGGGAAATGCAGACAGATCTGCCTTCAAATCCTGACTTGCTTCTGACATAGCCTCTAACCTGCACCTTTACCTTCTAGAAAACAGGGATCCCTTGAAGGATCGCCATGAAGATTCAAGGAAACATGACACACGGCAAACATCCAATAAATCCTAGTAGTTTGTGATACTAATTGTATTCAGTCAATTGGTCAAGGTGCTTTCTGCGGACTACCGGAAACTGAGCATTAACTTTTGGCCAGGCTCTCCATTATCTCCATTATGCCTCTCTACCTCTGTGCCTCCTTCCCTCTCTTCCTCCTTCTCTCTCTTCTTTCCTTCCTCCCTTCCCCTCTCTCCTCTTTCCTTTTTTCTTTTTGCCTCCCTCCATCTCCCTATCATCCTCCATCTCCCTCCGTCTCTCCCTCTCTTCCTTCCATCCTTCCCTTCCATTGTGTTTAGTATTAGACAACCCAGAGCATCCCTTGTCCACAATACTAAGCAACAAGCCTTAGGTCTCAGTATTCCTCATGCCACATCTCTCTGAGATGAACAGGTCAGAGCCCTTCCCACGTCCTGACCAGTTGTCACCGGTGTCGCTGTGCTCTGATCAGCTTCATCTACTCTTCAACAGACCACTGCCTTGCCTGTACTAGGTCCTGATCTCCAGATCAACCTAAGATTTCTGTTCCCTTGGAGAAAGATGCCCTTAATGGAATGGCAGCTCCACCAGCAGTACAAACTGAACATCCTCATCCTGAGCCCCAAAGGTCCATACTAGAAAATTAGGGAAGTTTCGCTCACCCTCTTAAATTACCAGGTGATCATTTGCAAACAGGACTCCCTCATAAAACACTTCTTTAAACCCTTTACTTGATCATAAACCCTAACCTAAGACACATAAGCCCTGGGGTGAAGTAAGCATTAGAATTAGCCAAGTTTTGTCGAGCAGAGTGAGAGCCAGATGACAGAGTTTCAGCCAACAGATTCTAACAGTCACAGAATCAAAAAATATTTATTGAGAACCTACTATGTGCCAGATTCGTAAGATGTGTCAGTGTAAATGATCTCATTATCTCATCTCATTTTTCTCTACTAGGCATCCTGGTAGACTATCCTACTCAAAACAATACAAATGACCAGTTACATGTTTATCAATAATGACAGCTACTCAGCACCTGTGAACAATGCTGGATAGCCGCTGCTTCTGTGAATTTGAAGTAAAATTTTGCTGCAATGCATGGAAACATCTCCAGTCTATATAAATTACCAGTTGGACACCCTGGGTTTAAAGGGTTATCCTTTTTAACCAGGCTGGCAATTCATTAAGCATCAGATAAGAATTTCTTCGATTGCTTTTTACTATGGATGGACACTGCTTACCTATACCTGCAAGGGCGCCTCCAACACGCTCAATTCACCTAAAATAACCCTGCATTCAGAAAAATGCCAAGCTCAAGTGTGTAATTCCTCAGTGCTGCCTATTTATTTTCTTTCGTGTTTTCACTCTGGCACACCAACCCCAAATCTGCTACAGTGACACAGAATTGCAGTGGGATACGGATCTAACATGAAGCAAAGACCTCCCCCCGCCTCAGCAAAGGCAAATAAAACAAAAGTTCAACCAGCCTCAAAGCCAGTGTGCATAAATGTCACTGCTTCTGCAAAGAGGACAGATCAGAGGACATGTATGAAATCACAGTCCTCCCAGGGTAGTGGGAAAAGGTTACTGTAGTGTGTTCTAAAGGGGGAACAGGGTACCCAAGGAAAACAGCAAGGACAGGGCAAGACCCAGGAAAGCAACAAAAATTTGGATGTTGTCTGTGTGGCTGCCCCAGTGCCCGCTGCCTCGTTTCTCAGAGCTAATCAAGGGAAACGTAACTAGTCCAGGCGGCAGGACGAGTTTACAACAACTGACAGTAACTATAACATACGCCAGTTTGTATTAAGATGTTATTGCACCTTTCCAGTTCTAATCACCAATTATGACTCTATTACTCCTACTTGGCAGTTCATCTGCTCCTGCCTCCGCTAAGGGCGACTTGGAGACGGACCTCTGATCTCCCAGTTCCACTTCAGTGAGCACTCAGCACGGCGGCTGTCATTTGCAGACACTGAAGAGGTAAGGCATTGCTTTTGCTCAGATAACTGTACCTGACCTTACAACAATTTACTAAGGAAATACCTGCTTAATAGCAGTGTGAGTGCAGTTTCCTTTATGCTGGCAACAGCGCTGCAAATTAGCGACAACAGGATAAATCTATGGCCGGCTCACTAGACACTTCATTAAATCACTGTTCTCTTGCCTTGTAGAGCGCTAATAGAATCACAGCCCTCGTTAGCTACTGAATAAAAGATCAATCACAGACTTTGAAAGCTCCTGCTACCAGCTTCCAGAGGAAACAAGGAAAAAAAAAAAAAAAAAGAGTGTGAGCGAGAGAGAGAGATATTTAGGATCATCGCTGAGATTCTGAATAGCCTCGCTGCAAGTTGCTTAAATTACCTTTTCCACAACTGACTCCAACTGTAATACTCAGAGGAACTTGTTAAGCCTGCCTTCAAGAGCAGCACTCTAATATATGACTGCTAGACCCTGGTCAAAAGTTCATAATGTGCATATGTAAAAAGGTACTAAATTGCCTGAGGGCTAAAACCAGAGGAGTTTAATTGTAGCAAAATGCTGAAAATGGTCTGTTGAGGGTCCTTCTATTGGGATACTGCTGGCTCTGGCTGATTGAAGTACAGAACATAAAAGTCTTACAACAATATTTCCTTAAATGCTGGGGAAACTGCCAGCAGTTGGTATTGCATGAATGTTGTGGTTAAAGAAAAACATTTTCCTCCCCTAAAATAAATAGAGTATTAAAAACTGCTCCAGCCCATAATTCTAAAGCATGACGGGAAAAGGGAGGGCTCGATGATCATAAATAAGGTATAATTCATAGGGCATGTCCAATCGACTTGCTGTGTATTTTTACATGGGGCACATTGAAGGTATTCAGGCATGACCTGTGAGGGTTTTTGAGCTGTGCATGGCTGTGATTGTGAAAACAGCTTTGCACTGAAATAACAGCAGCTCCTGGCTGCCTTACCTGTCACTGGGTTAGACATACACACACGGGGACCCTTGCAAAAGATCTGTTTCACTTGTCTTTATTTCTTTCATAAAACAAGAGCAGGAGTCCCACCTATGCACACATTCTACTTGTTTGGCTGGGTTTCTCATGCCCAGAATTCTTTACCATCTGTAAATAAACTCTTTTCCTCTTGTTCTTTTTTTTTTTCTCCCTTTCCTTTCTGGCCTTACTGATGAGTTCCTCATTTGGATAATGGACAGTGCAAGAGCAGCGGATGGTGACTCAGAATGCTGGGAGGGCCTGTGTCTAACACAGGGTGCCCAGGAGGAGCTAGAATTGGACAGGTGGGCTTTCTGATTTAAAATAAGTACATGAGAAAGTTAAGGCCGGCAGTCATGGATAGTGAAATCTGTATCCACACGTCACTTTAATCAAGTTAAAAAAAGTATCAAACATGGAATTCTGCACTTTTGTCGTGGCACCAAGCTTCCAAAGCAACACAGTAATAGATGTACACTTTAACAACCACCAACACCGCGTCAGATGTCCACTCCTCAAGTATGAAACTTGTACAGTAGCGTGGCTTCTATCTGTGGCAAGAACTTAGTAATCAAGATTAATGACACCCCTGTCCCTAGTGACATCTGGAGGGCCCATTTCTTCAGCATTATTCTCCACAGAAAACACTTTCAAACTCACAGTGAGATGCAAGTGATGTGTCCTCACATGATAAAACAAATCACTCAACTGAAACAGAGCATTCGTTTAGTATTTACAGTCACGAGGACTGCATCAAGATCACTCCATCTTGTGGACCCCATCCTTGCTATGCCACATGGATCGAATGTCATGTTTAAAAAGTGGTCAAGTCTACTCTTTAGTTCTTCAAAATCAAGGACACAGCAGGCCACTGGACATGTCTGCCACAGGCCACATCAGTTCTCTCTCTTCTAAGCTCCAAGTCTGAGTCATTCAGGCCAACGTTCTGCAAAACAAACGGGCAGCTATGGAACAGCTAGTACGGTGTTGGTATCTGTCGTATTCAGGGTTGGAGAAATCTGCGCACTGGAAGCGTGAGTATTCAGGGAGGAAAGGAGAGAAAAAGACAGAGTAGACCAAAGATAGGTTATTAAACTGAAAACAACTAAGGAAAGTATCAGCCAGGCAGGGTACCTATAATCTCAGCACTTTGCAAGGCCAAGGAGAGGTCAGGAGTTCGAGACCAGCCTGGCCAACGTGGTGAAACCCCGTCTCTACAAAAAATACAAAAAATAGCTGGGTGTGGTAGTGCATGCCTGTAAAACCAGCTATTTGGGAGGCTGAGGCACAAGAATCTCTTGAATCTGGGGGACACAGATTGCAATGAGCCCAGATAACACCACTGCACTCCAGCCTAGGTAAAAGAGAGAGACTCTGTGGGATGAGGAAGGGAGGGGAGGGGAGGGGAAGGCATAGTGGAGTCCAGGTACAGTGGCTCATGCCTGTAATCCCAGCACTTTGGGAGGCCGAGGTGGGTGGACTGCCTGAGCCCAGGAGTTCAAGACCAGCCTGAGCAACATGGTGAAAACCCATCTCTGTAATAAATACAAAAAAATTAGCTGGGCATGCTGGATGTGCCTGTAGTCCTAACTACCGAGGAGGCTGAGATGGGAGGATCACCTGAGCCAGAGTGGTTAAGACTGCAGTGAGCCATGACTGCACCACTGCACTCCAGCCTGGGTGACAGAGTAAGACTCTATCTCAAAAAGAATTAAAATAAAATAAAATCTAGTCTAACAAATTTTCATTTCCAGCATCAAATAGGCCTTCAGGCTGAATGTAAATGCAAACATGTCACTGGTATTATTTTTAAATACTTAACTGCATTTAAACCAGAAGAGGATTTCCAAGAATATCCATTGGCAAACATCAGCAATCTGTAATAATGGCACACGCAAGTGCAGAAAGTAAATTTTGCTTCATAAAAAGCCATTGATGCCTGATCGCTTACAATTAAGCCATATACCACAAATATTCATGTGCACAGAGTTTAAGGAAAACATGAAGCAAAGCAAGAATATGCAAAATGGCAGATACCACATGACCTTGATGGTTAGAGAAGGAAAAAAACAGAAGGAAGAGGAAAAGCTGCTTCTCCTGATGAAAGATGAAATCACGCTCCACTTGTAGGCCACTTGGAAATATCCAGTTACTTATGCAAGAAAAGGGCATTTATTAAAAATGCTGGGGATACCATGTCTGCTAAAATATAAAACAGGCGGCTGGGCGCGGTGGCTCACGCCTGTAATCCCAGCATTATGGAAGTCCAAGGTGGAGAGATCACAAGGTCAGGAGATCGAGAACATCCTGGCTGACACAGTGAAACCCCCGTCTCTACTAAAAATACAAAAAAATTAGCCGGGTGTGGTGGCGGGTGCCTGTAGTCCCAGCTACTCAGGAGGCTGAGGCAGGAGAATGGCATGAACCTGGGAGGCAGAGCTTGCAGTGAGCTGAGATCACACCTCTGCACTCCAGCCTGGGTGACAGAGCAAGACTCCACCTCAAAAAAACAAAAAACAAAAAACACATAAAATAGGCTAATTTCTTGGTGCCTGGTGAAAAGGGCATTACACCACTCTCTTTCAGTGTGAACTTAAAACAGTCTCTTAACCTTTCAGGGTTCGGCTTCTTAATCTCTAAATTAATAGCTTTGGCCTCAATAACCTCTAAGGTTATAGGAAACTACGGGCACCTGAGAAGGCTAAAGGAAGCTTCATTTAATCTTTCCACACAAGGCCCTTGCGGATCAGTTCTTCCAAAGTCATCTGCTGGCTTCCATTTGAT
Organism: Macaca thibetana thibetana; assembly: GCF_024542745.1. Lineage (NCBI taxonomy): Eukaryota > Metazoa > Chordata > Mammalia > Primates > Cercopithecidae > Macaca > Macaca thibetana. Next base: position 21,505,571 of record NC_065597.1, on the reverse strand, counting down.
ACTGTAATCCATTAGTTTACTAACAGAATGCCTCTAGGTTTTAATTAATAGAACCAACTAGCCTGGGACAACTTCAAGTAGTTGTGTAAGGGAAGTAAATTAAATGCTGAGGTGACACAGACAATGAATATTGTTGGAAATGAAAGATTTTTTTCCCCTCACCAGCCAAATAAGAATATACTAATAATCCCACAGCCTCCCATCCCCTTTCCCAACCCCTACGTGCTAATTCCACCCCCAACACTACACAGATAAAACACAGCGCCACCTATTAGCAGCCACTAGTATTTGTATGCATTTACACATATACTTCTGTGTATGTATACACACATAGACACGTATTTTTAAATGTCAGATTGTCTTCCCTAATATTAATGCTAAAAAATTAATTTATATTATTTTTATTTTTATATGTTGTAAAATAAATTAAAATGACCACACATGTTGTAAATATGAGATAAGAAAATAAATAAACGTTTAAGGAAAACAATAGTATACCAATGGCCTGGCATGATGGCTTGTACCTGTAATCCCAGCACTTTGCGAGACTGAGGTGGGAAGATGGCTTGAGCACAGGAGTTCCAGACCAGCCTGGGCAAGATAGGGAGACCTTGTCTCTACAGAAATTCAAAAACATTTAGCAGAGCATGGTGGCACTGCCTACAGTCCAAGCTACTTGGGAGGCTAAGGCGGGAGGACTGCTTGAGTCCAGGAGGTCAAGACTGCAGTGAGCTGTGATCACGCTGCTGAACTCTAGCCTGGATAACAGAGCGAGACTCTGTCTCAAAAAAAAAAAAAAAAAAAAAAAAAGCTATACCAATGAAACAATTAATTGGCAGGGAATAGAAGAGGGCAGAATATATAATAAAACAATCTGTAGGGTAAGTTCGGCAAAATCACGGAACACGCCTTCGTATCTGAAGGATTTCTCTTCTAGAAACAAGGGGATTCGAACTCCAGCATGAGACGTCAGACAAGTTACTAAGCCCAGGGAAAGCTGCTAAGTCCATGTTCTTTTTATTTATTTTTTTTTTTACTTTTTTTAAATTTTAATTTTTATTTTTATTTTTATTTTGGCGAGACCGAGTCTCGCTCTGTTACCCAGGCTGGAGTACAGTGGCGCCATCTTGCCTCAGTGCAACCTCCACCTCCCGGGTTCAAGCGATTCTCCTGCCTCAGCCTCACAATAGCTGGGATTACAAGCACCCACCACTACGCTCAGATAATTTTTGTATTTTTAGTAGAGATGAGGTTTCACCATGTTGGCCAGGCTGGTCTCGAACTCCTGACCTCAGGTGATTCACCTGCCTCAGCCTCCCAAAGTGCTGGGATTACAGGCATGAGCCACTGCATCTAGCCAGTTCATGTTATTTTCGTGTGTGTCCTCTGTGGCCCCCACACACGTTGTAAATGCAGAGTCTTATAAAAATGGCTATTAAGATTTCCCCAAAGAAAGCTCAGCATTTGGGGGAAAAAAAATTGGTGAATGAAAAAAAAAAAGTTTTTCTATTTCCACCTACCAACTGATAAAATTCACCTTTGCTTTCTCAGGACGTATGTGCAAGACACGAAGCAATACCTGCTTGGTGCAGCTCTTTATCCAAAGACCTGTACTTAGTCATTACTTTGACGGAATCAAGAGAACAAGTAGCAAATATGAACTGAATGAAAAGACTTTTTTCCGCTTTATTTAAAGTTGTGCGATGGCATATTTGCAGGACAGCTTTTGCTACCTCGGGATAATCCTGTTTCAGAAGAACTGTTATCTGAGATCCGAGGAAGGTTCCTGAAAGGTCTATTGATGAAGACAACAGAAACAAAACCAGAAAGGGTGCAGACACAGACACGATCACAGAGAACGTTACCATTCGGTCTGAACTGCACAGCAGATTCAAATCGTAGGGTGAGCACATACTGTGTGACATTTCAACATCAAATAAACCAGCCTGCCAGTAGCATCGTTTAAGTTAGCAAAAATGCTGCCAGCCCACAAGGGGATGTGTATCTTCCCTCTTCAAGCAATGCAAGTAACTCTTTTTAAGGGCGATCAGTCAACGCCATGTGCACTAATTCGATAGTTCCGTCATCAGATGCATCGCAAATTTCATTACGTATTTTAAATCATGTTAACATGGTTTGTTAATGTTGGTATTCACTAAAAGGCCACAGCTCTTTAAATAATGAATGGGCATGATAATTTTTACACATGTTATGAAAGTGACACATGTGGCTATTCTACCTATTCTCTTAGAATCTGTCTTACATCCTTAGCTAAGGGTCATCAACAAAAAGATATATCAGGATGTTTCAGAGACGCAACCAATTCACAATTTTTTAAATTATTTATAAAAATAAACTACGTACCCATCAGAAGAAAAAAATACTTCAAATTACGTTAAACTATTGTTCTATGGTAGCTCTATCAGGTATCCCTGGGACAAGAATTTAATGCTACTGATTAAGAAAGCAAACCAAAAAAAGACAAAACATTTTCTTAAGTGCTAAATTAAACTTAAATATCAAATAGTTTCTATTACTTTTTTGTTTATGCACACATGCATAAACAAAATTAATTTTTTTAAAAAAGGCTGTTTCTACTGCTACTTGTGCAACATGAGGACTATTTTTTTCTCTTGCCTCCCAGCCTCCAACACTATTCACAGACACTCGTGACATTTCTAAATGGTCAACTCTTCCAGCCTCTCTTTTGGTGTCTATATTAAAAATGTCTCCCTCTTCCCAACTCACTGTTTTGCTGCTATAAAAACAACCTCTGAAGCTCAGACACAACCGAGGGCCAACAGAGGCTGTGTGTGGCAGGGATTTAGAGCTTAGGCACTTCAGTCAGTTGGAAGGGGCCTGAATCCCACTCCACCCCCTTTAGTTACATAGCCCTGTGCACATCACTGATTGCCTCTAAATTCCTTTGGTAGTAACAGGGAACGCTGCTCTCAAAGAATCAGCATGAGAAACAGATAAGGTACATAGCATAGGTCCTGGCCTATAGCCACTGCCAGCCTCAGCATATTCCGTCTCCCTTAAGTGCACAGATTAAAATAATGTTAACACAAATGCTAGTTTAAAAAATGTAAAAATAAATGTTAGTTTTTTTAATCTCATCATCACTGTTCACTTTTGTCATCATCAACTTTAACATGAGGTCCTTGGTGGCCTTTTTTTTTTTTAACCTTCACCTCCCCAAGGCATCATTACAAATTCATGTTCATTACTTGAGCCTTTGCTATAATACTGAATTTGTCTTGACATAAATTTTGAAATTTTGTCATTTTGTTTTGCATTAATTTTTTTTGTTTTGCTTGTTTGTTTTTTGAGAGAGTCTTGCTCTATAACCCAGGCTGGAGTGCAGTGGCGCAATCTCGGCTCACGGCAGCCTCCTACTCCTGGGTTCAAGCAATTCTCGTGCCTCAGCATCCCGAGTAGCTGGGACTACAGGCACACACCACCACACCCAGCTCATTTTTGTGTTTTTAGTAGAGATGGCATTTCACCATTTTGGGCAGGCTGGTCTCAAACTTATGAACTCTGGTGATCCATCCATCTCGGCCTCCCAAAGTACTGGGATGACAGGTGTGAGCCACCACGCCCAGACTCTATTTTATTAAATATTAGATTAAAATATCATTTATCTTCATTACTGAGCTTTTTAGCACCCCGGTAAGTTTGTCCATAGTCCTTATCCCAGCCCAGCCACAGCTGCAAAGGGAACCTAAAATTCTCTAATTTGTGTCAACACGTTTGCCTCCGACACATCATCCAAGTCTCAGTAAAGACATCATCTCTGTTCTGCAACTTTATCTGACTCCTCTTGTATCTACCCTCAAGACAGAAAAGTCACACATCCCAGTGCTGCTCATCTCACCTCCCTTTCCCATTCTCCCCATCTGCGTCCTCCTAAGGTAGGCACCCATACATCCAGAACACCTAGATCGTTTTTGCATTTGCTACGCCTAAAGTCAGTACCTGACACGTGGGGCACTCAATGAACGTTTATCAGAGGGGAGCAGATCAAACAGTATTGGGGCAGTGACTGTCAAAGGCCAGACTGTGATCTAGTGGGGTGGTGAAACCAACAGTGGATATTGAAACTGGGCCATTATTGGCACATGCACAAACAAAAACAAACAAACAAAAAAAACACAGCTGGGCACAGTAGCTCAAGCCTGTAATCCCAGCACTTTGGGAAGCCGAGGAGGATGGATCCTCTGAGGTTGGGAGTTCGAGACCAGCATGACCAACAATCTCTGCTAAAAATACAAAAAAAAAAAAAAAAAAATAGCTGGGCGTGGTGGCACATGCCTGTAATCCCAGCTACACAGGAGACTAAGGCAGAAGAATCAATCACTTGATCCTGGAAGGTGGAGGTTGGGGTCTACCGAGATCGCACCACTGTACTCCAGCCTGGGCAACAAGAATGAAATTCCATCTCAAAAACAACAACAACAACAAAAAACACAACTAAGAAAAAAAAACAGCAGAGGACACTGCTCATAGGCAAAAGTATCATTTTGTAAAACTTTTATTTCAGACAAATACACGCACATGCCTATAATACACACACACATACACACACACACACACGAATATACATAAGTATAAATGCATTGGGTTGCAACAGAAAAAACTTAGGTAGTGGTCCAAAAAAGTTTGAGAGATGCTGTTTTAGAGCAACATACAACACCTTGATCTGTCTATCAGAAACTGTCCTGCCACAGCCTACAGAAATCAAGGCTTCCAAAGTCATCCAAAACATTGAAAGTCTGGGAAACAATGAGATTAGCAGTATGCCCAGAGACCAATCCTCAAGAAATAAGAAACTCTAGAATACTGGAGGAGGCTTGCTGGGGAATGTCTTGGGTATTAGATAATAAATGCTGATCTTTCATCAAATTAATGGCATATATTTCTCATTGAAATCACTGCATCACAAAAACTCAATGACAACAAAAACCAGATGTGGTGAAATCGAGATCTGCCTAATCTAAAAGTTAGACTTGGTGGGAAAAATTGACGCAAAAGGAAACTCACAATAGAAAAAGCTGTACAACTTGGCATGTACAGAAAACAGATACATGAAATCTTCACTATAAAATAAACATAAAAAATGGTTTTGGTAAAAAGGATTTCAATAAAAGAAGAGCTTAACTATCTTTGCACTGTTTAAAAACTGGATCAAAGTATTTAATTGACTTAATGGAATTCACCCTGTATTACATTTCATGAAAAAAATTGATCAGTGTTGATACAGCACTGATTAAAATGTTTTATTCATAAACAGAGTTAAAAAAAATCTTCAGGATAAAAATAGCAGGGCTGAAGTGGCTGGTTTTATCTCTCCCTACCCTAGACAGATTTTCTAACTGCACAAGCCTGTCTGCACGATATAACTTGAACAAACCCACGTATTGAGTCCTTACTGTCTGCAAGCGTCCATTTGCATTGCTATCGCTAGCTCCTGTTGTCTTCATAAACCATCTTAAATGAACTGAATAAATTTTTTTTTTTTTTGAGACGTAGTCTCGCTCATTTGCCCAGGCTGAAGTGCTGTGGCGTGATCCCTGCTCACTGCCACTTCCACCTTTCGGGTTCAAGCGATTCTCCTGCCTCAGCCTCCCAAGCAGCTGGGATTACAGTCACTGCCACCATGCCCAGCTAATTTCTGTATTTTTAGTAGAGACGGGGTCTCACCATATTGGCCAGGCTGTTCTCAAACTCCTGACCTTAGGTGTTAGGTGATCCTCCCACCTCGGCCTCCCAAAGTGCCAGGATTACAGAAATGAGCTACCACACAGGGCTGAGAAATAAATTTTTTTACAAATACACATTTAAGATATAAATAGCTGCAGCCTGGCCAACATGATGAAACGATGAAACCCCATCTTCACAAAAATACAAAAATTAGCCAGGTATGAAGGTGGGTGCCTGTAATCCCAGCTACTCGGGAGGCTGAGAGAGGAGGACCACTTAGGCCGAGAAGGTTGAGGCTCATGAGGCTGCAGTGAGCTGTAATCTTGCCACTGTACTTTAGACTGGGCAACAGAGTAAGACTCCCTCTCTCTCCCTCTCTCTCTCTCTCTATATATAAATAGCTCACTGAAAAACAATAGCAGTCATAGGGGAAAGGGAATAGTAGAAAAACAGAAAAAGATTGAAAGACATAAGTATGTATTTATTAAGGCCAGGCACAGTGGTTCATGCCTGTAATCCCAGCACTTTGGGAGGCTAAGGTGGGCACATCACATGGAGGTCAGGAGTTCAATACCAGCCTGGCCAACATGGTAAAACCTAGTCTCTACTAAAAACATAAAAATTAGCCAGCTGTGGTAGTGCATGCCTATAGTCCCAGCTACTCAGGAGGCTGAGGCAGAATAGCGTGAACCCAGGAGGAAGAGGTTTCAATGAGTCAAGATCACGCCACTGCACTCCAGCCTGGGCAACAGAGTGAGACTCCATCAAAAAAAAAAGAGAGAGAGAGAAATATTTATTAGGTCCTTGATGAACTGTGATTACATGTACACACACATGCATACACACATGAACACAAACATATCTAATTAAAAGATCTGCCATCTGGGCTGCTGGCAGACTGCATTCAATAACTAGCATGTGAATCATATGAGAGTAAAGAAAAAATTGAAAAAAATCTAAAACTGAAGACAGGATGGTTTTCAAATATCCATTTGTTCAAAGGGTGTTGTGCAAACTCTTTTGTTGAGTGTGGACAATTCAGAAATATGTCCAAAGTACAGATCAAGATAAAGTTACTTTTGGCCTGGTATTAAGAGATTCTGTGGGATATGCCTGTACTTCAACATAAATCATTTTATTAATTCAAATTTGACCTGCTTCGAAAAAAGGGATCTAACATGACTTAAAGAAAGAACATGCACGGCGGGCGCGGTGGCTCACACCTGTAATCCCAGCACTTTGGGAGGCCGAGGTGGGCGGATCACGAGGTCAGGAGATCCAGACCATCCTGGCTGACATGGTGAAACCCCGTCTCTACCAAAAATACAAAAAATTAGCCGGGCGCGGTGGCGGGTGCCTGTAGTCCCAGCTACTTGGAGGCTGAGGCAGGAGAATGGCGTGAACCCGGGAGGTGGAGCTTGCAGTGAGCTGAGATCGCGCCACTGCACTCCAGCCTGGGTAACAGAGCAAGACTCCGTCTCAAAAAAAAAAAAAAAAAAAAGAAAGAAAGAACAGCAGAGAACAAGGTGAATATAATGCATTAGATTCACTAAAAATGGAAACAAGTTCATATTCTAACCATTGCATTAATATGGCCTGAAAAAAGGCAGTGTTGAACTGAGGGTTCCAACGGTACATGATGTTATAATTTCATTATCAAATGGAAGGAATGGTGGCAGTTCCCCAAGGATTTTCCTTAGAATCAAGAATTGAAGAGTATTTCTCACCTGCAGTGGCATAACTCCGTATGTTTGGGTGTCAGATAATCAGTAATATCCTTGACAATAACTGTCTGTATGGCCTCAGAAATCAGTAAGATGTCAGTAAAATTCACATTAACTGGTAGCACATGAAGAAGACGAGCATTACGTTTAGTATCTACTATACACTAAAGGTTTGAGCTGTGTCCTATACACCCCCCATCAACAGCCCAAAGATGTGGGAGCTACTTTCCCCATTTTACAGTGAAAAAGAAAACCCAAAGCCCAAAGAGGTAATGTGGCTGGCCAGTAGGTCACTAAAAGGAAGGGCCTGGATTCATTCCAGGCTGGTTTCTTCAACTTCAAGATCCTGTGTTCTTATGGCGCGTCTGCTACCTCACATTGCATCCTTCTGCAACCAAACTCAGCGAAATATGCCCTTCTCAGCTCCTCCCCATGCCGCCATGTTGGTAGTGGACTATGGGAAATAAATGAGTTTGACACATGAAACATACTTGGAACAGAGCCTGAGCAAACTGAGTCCTAAGAAATGTGAGTTGTTTTATTATCTTTATCTTCTAGTTCTGCAGAATGTATATTCTTTCAGTGAAAAATCAGTCAATCTCCTATTGTATCAAATACATTTCATATCTTCACATTACAGACTAACATGAGGACCTATACATGGTCAGGAGGACTTGAAAAAGGTGAGTTTAGTTTCTAATTTAAAAAAACAATGGCTTTGGATGAAATCGGCCTCCACTCTGGGTTCAAATAAGAACCCAACAGAGCCTTTAGCTTGGCAATGAGATAAAGTGACACTGGAAGATGCAATAAACAAGCTTAAGTATAACGGGAAAGCAAACTGCAGTCCAAGAAAGACTCTTCCAGGTTAGGGATAAAGGAATCCAATATATTCTTCTACTTTTCATACATAAGAAATATGCCAGCTCCTTTCCAGTGCTTGGAATAGGAAGGACAAAAAGCAGAAGAGAACTATATTGTTTTCATTATTGGGTATATTTCAGAATCTAATTCTTTTGAAATATATTATAATTTTTTCTTTTAAGCACCACCTTATAATCTTTCTCAGAGGAAATCTGCTCTGGGTTAATATGCAGAATTCAGCCATGGTAATTTCATTATTTGGTCGTTTATGGTTATAGAGAATTAACAGAGAGACAAATCATACATGTAGCACACACAATAGCCAACAAGAAATGTTATGTTCTAAAACCAAAAAACAGACTTAACTGCATTCACCTGCCTAGAAATATAAAAATATCAAAAAAAGTTTAAGTTCCCAAATTTTACAGGTTTTCTTTTTTCTTTTAAAGAGTGAGAATACTAAGAAAACATTATGCAGCTCTCAGTAGTTGATATACAGTATTTTTTTTGGATCCAGCAAATATACTTTTTATAACTTTTCTCTGAAAGAAGGAACTTTTTAGCTCAGATTACTTGGACACTCTCACTGTTTATTCTTCCCTTTTTTGAGCAGTCAGAAGAGATTTCTCTCTCAGTACTTCAAATAAATAAGATATCCAGCTGAACAAACACCATACATTCTCGTGGATTACTTTGGCTTCTTAAAGAATATTTCACTTTCTTTTTTCAAAATGTAAATGATTCAAGAGACCCCATCATATGAAACTGAAGGATGCGATGTTTAAAGTGGTTCAAATTCTACACAAGGTGGCATGTGAAGAAGCAAAAAGTCCAGCTCAGTAAAAGAGCTTGATATTTCATGGGGGAAATTTGAATTTTGCTAAATTAGATACTTTATTTATTATACATTTTTAACATGGTTGGCTTTATAACATGAAAACCAAACTTTAGTATTCAAAATAAATCTCAAACCTATTTTCTAAAAGCAGCAAAAGGTGGTTATTTTTCTTTTTTAGCTTCCTGCTTAAAAAAAAATCGTAACAATACAGCAACAAATCCTAGGATTACATATAGTCTAGATATTCTACACAGACTTTGAAATGATTGGCCAGCCTTACCTAGCTTTATGGCTTAAAAAAAAAAAAGTTCACACTTTCCGGCTAGTTTTTATAACTTAAGTCCAAATTCTGCAATACACATTTCTTTAGAAAGATGATTTGGGCTATCGATTAACAAGGGCCCCTTCTACTAAAGCAACATGAAAACAAATACTTGACTTTAGGATACTTTATCTACTGGTTTGTTTATTCTTTTCATAAGCTTTCTTATTAAAGGACTAAATCTTATCTCCCATCATAAAGCATAAACATATATATATATGTGTGTATATATATATACACACACACACATACATATACATATTTATATAATTTTTTAAATGGGTACATTTGGTGCCTCTCTCAGCCCAGAAAGAGGGAAGATAAGGATGACGAAAGGATGCAAACAGGAGAAGACCAAAGAAAAGACAAAATTATCCGTAATAAACGCTATGGCTTCAGGCAGGCCAAGAAAAATCATCAAGTCCTGTGAGTAAATCTACCACCATGTAGCAGGGCCTCCAAAACGCACTAAAATCCAAAACAAAACTCAAGTTGTAGAGTGTGGTAGCTGGCCCTGATGACCCCTGCCTCTCAGGATTCATACCACTGTGAAGTCCTTTCCCCTTTAACAAGGATCAGACTCAGTGATTTCCTTCTAACAAAAAGAATATGGCAAAAGCAGTAAGATGGCACTTCTGTGGTTACATTACAAAGAACTGTGACTTCCGTTTTACCAATGGATTCCATTTCCTTCTTGGCTTACCTGCTTCCATAAAGCCAGCAGCCATGATGGAGATCCCTACGTGGCAAGGAACCAAATACTAGGAAGGAAAGGAAGCCCTCAATCCACTGGCCCATAAGGACCTGAGTCCTGCCAGCAACTACATAGGCTTGGCAGTAGATCCTTCCCCCTTGAGCCTTGAGATTGTTACCTGGTATAATGCCTACGTGACAGCTGAATTTCTACCCTGTAATAACGCTGCTTATCTTTAAGAAACAGGACACCTGTGATAAAAAGTTCCCTCTGTAACCAGACCAGCTGAGATTTGTTAGAACCAAAACAGCTGACCCAAGGACTTAAAAAAGACCTCAGGCTTCATTATAATCTCATTTCCATGCTAAATGGCACTCTCACCAGCGCCATGACAGTTGACAATCACCATGACAATGATCAGAAGAAGCCATAAAAGGATAAAAAGGAAGGCAACATTCGGCCAGGCCAGGCACAGTGGCTCATGCCTGTAATCCCAGCATTTTGGGAGTCCGAGGCGTGCGGATCATGAGGTCAGGAGATTGAGACCATCCTGGCTAACCTGTGTAACCCCTCTCTACTAAAAATACAAAAAATTTAGCTGGACATGGTGGCGGGCACCTGTAGTCCCAGCTACTCAGGAGGCTGAGGCAAGAGAATGGCGTGAACCCGGGAGGCGGAGCTTGCAGTGAGCCGAGATCGCGCCGCTGCACTCCAGCCTGGGCGACAGAGCAAGACTCGTCTCAAAAATAAAAAAAAATAAAAATACACAAACAACGAAGGCAACACTCTGGTTCTGGGAAGTTCACTGCCCATCTCAAGAGAAGACATGATTATTTCTCTCCTTGATTTTAATGTCCAGCTTCTTCATTAAAACAACAACAACAAAGTCTATATTTCAACTTCCTCACCCCTCATTAGTGGAGCAGCTGATCTGTAAATTTGTGAGCATGCTCCTGCTTCTCAATTCCATGACCACCGAATAAAGCCTGTACTGCTTGACACTCACCTTCGGTTTTGTGTGTTACCTTCATGACACCCAACAGGGAAAGACCCCATTCTTTTGGGATGCCAGCGTTGTTGGTAAGAAGATGACTCCAGCCCAGTGGACAACTTGATTGCAGCATGAGAGACCCTAAAGCACACAGCCCAGCTAAGCCATGTCTGCTTCCTAATCTACAGAGACTGAAAAATAATGAATGTGTGTTGTATTAACCTGCTAACTATTGAGGTAATCTGTTATGCAGTGATACATAACAAATCCACACAATCTTATTAATTTCTGCATTTCTGTTTTGCTCACCTTGAAGAATTTAACTCCCCCGTTATGAATTACTGTGGTCCTTCGGTCAGCTTCAAAAAATGAGCTGAAAGGACCACATACCCACAGGCCAGTATTTCATTGCACGGATTGGGGGCAAGTAATGAGAGCAGGGCCATTGTCCCAGAACTTCTATTAATAACAGTTTCTAGGCCAGAAGCAGTGGCTCATGCCTGTAATCCCAACACATCGGGAGGCTGAGGCAGGCGGATCACTTGACGTCAGGAGTTCGAGACCAGCTGGGCCGGTATGGTGAAACCTCGTCTGCACTAAAAATACAAAAGTTAGCTGGGTGTGGTGGTGGGTGCCTGTAATCCCAGCTACTTGGGAGGCTGAGGCAGGAGGATCGATTACACCCAGGAGGTGGACATTGTAGAAAACGGAGACTATGCCACTGCACTCCAGCCTGGATGACAGAAGGAGACTCTGACTCCATAATAGTAGTAATAATGATGATGTTCTTCTGCTTTCCTCGGCTGCTATCAGCTTAGAACAAAGTCTGCCTTCCTCCAGTACCCTCCGCCAACTCCCCAGTAACAGGTGTACAGGTTTGTGAAATGGAATCCTGCATGGTTTCTTTTTTCTTTCTCAAGTAAATGTCTACTTTTGCATTTCCTTCCACCTCCCACTAATTTTTAATCTGTTATCATTACCTTTTGGAACAATGGAGTCTAAGGGGGGCATGCATGTATGCAGGTATCTACATAAATGTAATTGATTACACGTACACTCTCACCTCTGATAAATATGGATTCAATTCCATCCCTGTCACTTACTAGCTAAGTGAACTAAGACAGTTTACTTAGCACTTCTAAACTTCAGTTTCCTTGTCTGTAAAAGGAGGACAATTCTCTTGAACTTCTACAGGATGTAGAAATTCCACATGATGACGAAATAAGTTGCTTTACACAGATTTACCGATTTACAGCAAATGCTTAAGAAAAAATTTATCATAGTATTAAAATATTGCCATTGTTACTGGCATCGGAGTAAATGTACAGAGTTACAGATCTAGTTTCCTCTGTAATTTTAGAAAATCCATCTGCCCAGGGTCCCTTCCAAGGCTACACAGCAAACTTGAACTGAGCCAGATTTTTATAAGATCAAATACTCTGCTTGTTTCAGAAAACAGGAAATAACTACTCAAACATTTCTAAAAACCTTACTTTCGCAAGGCACTGTAGTGGACAGAGTACAGAGAAGCATAAGTAAGATATTCTGCCATCATGACCTTCCAGTATAGCAAAGAAAAGCACAGGGCACATCATAATACACCTAAAATAAGTATACACTTGGCAGTAGCTCACGCCTGTCATCCCAGCACTTAGGGAGGCCAAGGTGGGTAGATCCCTTGAGGTGAGAAGTTCATGTGTAGCCTGGTCAACATGGCAAAACTCTATCTCTACTAAAAATATAAAAATTAGCCGGGTGTAGTGGCACATGCCTGTAATCTCAGCTAGTCAGGAGGCTGAGGCTGGAGAATGGCTTGAACTCTGGAGGCAGAGGCTGCAGTGAGCTAATGCCACTGCATTCCAGCCTGGGAAACAGAGAGAGACTCCATCTCCCCCCCTCCAAAAAAAAAAAAAGAAAGTATACACTTGGTACTATAGTTGATGTTCACCAAATAGTGAGAAAAACATATCATAATAAGTAGTTTTCATAAGGCAATAATGAACAATTAGAATATTAATTATAATATCAGTAATAGTAGTAGTAAAATCATCACAATAATAACCCTTGCTGGCATTTACTGAGTTCCTGGGATGTGACAGAAATGCTTCCAAGTCTTTCCAGGCCTTCCTGTCTTCAGTCCTTGCAACAACCGCCTGAGGCAGGCAACATCTGGTGTCACAGCAAAGGCGGAAAAGGACCTGAGACTTCAGGATGTTGACCAAGGCCATGGAGAAGGCAAGGGGCAAAATTCGACATTTAAACCCAAGACCAACCCAGGAGGTGGAGACTGCAGTGACCCGAGATCACGCCACCATACTCCAGAACAGAACAAGAATCTATCTCAAAAAAATAAAAAAAAAATTTGGGGCTGGGCATGGTGGCTTATGCCTATAATCCCAGGACTTTGGGAGGCTGAGGCGGGCGGATCACTTGAGGCCAGGAGTTCGAGACCACCCTGGCCAACATGGCGAAACCCCATCTCTACTAAAAATACAAACAATTTAGCCCAGTGTGGTGGTGCACATCTGTACTCCCAGCTACTAGGGAGGCTGAGGCACAAGAATCACTTGAACCGGAAAGGCGGAGGTTGCAGTGAGCCAAGATCATGCCACCGCACTCCAGCCTGGGGGACAGAGTGGGACTCTGTCTCAAAAAAGAAAAACATATTTCGAAATGTATTTATATTAATAGGAAGTTCCCAATTAATACAGTCCTCAGTATTTCAGGAAAAGGAAAAAAAACCAAGACCTCCTCAGTCAAAAGGCCATACGTGTTCCATACTTCCTATCTAAGACTTGAAAAGAGCTTCACAGGTTACAAAATGTTCTCTGGAACATGGTCTCAAGTATGATGTGTATATTTCTTGACCTTTGTACATTAAACTGATAGTTTACTAACTAGTTTTATGGATGATCCCTACTGGTACCTTTTCATCACACCAAAGGAAGAAAAAGACATCAATACCATGAGCATTTCTGTTTTGCAGTTAGCCTTTCCAGATCTAAAAGAAGCAAAAAAAAACCCACTCATCAGTCCACATACAGCCAGCTATGCATTTGACTATTTTAGCCAAATGACGCGCCCGTTTTCCAAAGCAGAGCAAAGGCTAGGCTCATCAAAAACATAAGTAAAGCTGTTTCTTTTCTTTCCCCCCTGCACCCCCACTCCCCGCCCCAAGACAGAACCTTGCTCCATCACCCAGGCTAGAGAACAGTGGCACGATTGCTGCTCATGGCAACCTCCACCTTCAGGGTTCAAGTGATTCTTGTGCTTCAGCCTCCTGAGTAGCTGGGACTACAGGAAAGCTCCACCACGCCCAGCGAATTTTTTTTTTTTTTTTTTTTTTTGTATTTTTAGTAGAGACAGGGTTTCATCGTGTTAGCTAGATTGGTTTCAAACTCCTGGCCTCAAGTGATCCAGCCCACCTCAGCCTGTAAACCTGTTTGCTTATTTGTTTTGTTTACTAACCAAAGGTGATCATATTATTTCTTTCTGTGAAGATGAATTGGTGAAAACAATCACTCAAATTAAAGCTCCTTCCCGGGCTGAAGTCAGAGTGGTTTCTCCCTTCATGCCTATCGTCTGTCTTCCCAACATATGGTTCCCATGAGGACAGGGAACTTGTTTAGCATTCTGTCCCTAGCGGAGCACCTGGTTCATGTTAGATGCTCAATATTTGTTGAATGCCTGCGCATCAAAAAGATCTCGTGCCAAACTTTTTGTGGCCCACACACCAATTTACTCAGGTGAGAGCCCTTCTTCTAGAACATTTTCCCCCTATACTGACTAATGCCCCAAATCCTTTCTGGAAGTAGATGGGGTATGATATTTACAAAAGGGCACAGGCTGAAAGAATGGCTTTTGGATAAAAAGAATCTAAACTCTACGACAGCTTATACCCTGATGTCAACCTGTAACATTTCTTTCCCTTCACCCCACGAGGTGGTACGTCCAGAAAGGTCTGCATGTTACAGATGGGCTTACCTGGCTCACTACATCATTAACTGAGATGCAGCAAGTTTTACTGCAGGTTTGGAACCTGGGATCTGAAACACACACAGAAGAATTATGGAGCTTAAATGATACCTGTAGCATTTTCTAGGCCAGTCGTTCCAAGGACGACCCTATCACTTCCAAAAGTAACAGTAAAAGGGAGAAACAGTCACAGCAGCATTTGAGTGAGTTCTCTCTGAAGTCAAATATATTCCATTGAAAGAACTGCTCCTTGTCCCATAACTGTGTCCTTCCTACAATTTTCGACATGAAAATATCCACTATCTTACAAAACGATGGTGGGTTCGGTTTTCATCCAAAATTTATGAAATACAGTATCTGCGGGCCCCTGTTAGTCTTCTTTTACTTCCTTTCAAATTAAACTGTTCTATTAACCCACAGGGTGACCATGCTTGGTTAACTGATTCATTTAACAGATAAGAAAACTGAGGACGAGAGAGGATAAGTGATTTGCTCAGAGACACACAATTGTCTAACGAGAGCACACTCTAAAATTACATTAGATGAGTAAGACATAAAGAAGGAAACCCATGACCATAGCACCCGGCACAGAGCTGGGAACATGTTCTCAGCTGATTTGCAAAGTATTCCTTTTTCTTGGTGTAACAAGAAGAGGGAGAGGGGTTCCATTTCCCGATGATTCCGAGCACCAGGTTTGAGCCCTCTTTGTTTTTGCTAGGAAAACATTACCTTACACCTCACAGGGAAAAATCAACATGTCCAGTGAGTTATACAAAAATCAATGTTCATAGAAGAAACATTCCAGAAACATCATCATGGGGCAATACAAACTCCTGGCCTCAGTTTAATCACGCTGGCCTCCAATATCTAAACTGTGTGGCAGCCAAAAATCACTGGAAGTAAGTATGAAATCGGAGAAAAGGAAACTGAAAGAGGGGAGGATCAAAGAAGGCACCACAAACTTAAAAGAAAAAAGAAAAGTAATACAAGAGCTAGAAAGAGTTATAAAGAGGCAGTGCATTACCAAAATGCCAACGAGTACACAGAAGAAAAGGAAACCGGGAAGATAAAACTAGGGGAATTGCAAATCTTGGTTAAACGTTCATTAAATAATTTGTCACACATATTAAGGCCAGATAGTCACTTTCTCCCCCTCTCGGGTGCTCATTCAGGAACAAAGGCTGAGGCTGACTTGAGACACCATAAAGCAAGGCAGAAAAAATACAGTGATGAGATACTACAGCCTCACAAACGCAGATCTAGTTTCCTTCTCTTTGATTTTAACAAGAAAGTGGCCAATGTTTCCTCCAAGCTAAGGTGTGCTGTTGGTGCTAGTAAAACAGGCAACAGGGGGCAGAGCTTAAAATCTGCACTGTGGAAGCCTACTGAGTTCTGACGACCAGTGTGTAATCTGTCTTAGTGGTTCCTGAGGCTTGGACATACAGTTTGTTTGTTTGTTTGTTTGTTTGTTTGTTTGTTTGTTTTCTAGTCTCACTCTGTCACCCAGGCTGGAGTGCAGTGATGCTGCGATGTCAGCTCATTGCAACCTCCACCTCCCACGTTCAAGTGATTTTCATGTCTCAGCCTCCCAAGTAGCCGGGACAACAGACAAGAGCCACCACGCCCGACCAATTTTTTTCTATCTTTGTAGCAGAGACAGAGTTTCGCAGTGTTGACCAGGCTGGTCTTGAATCCCGACCTCAGGTGATTCATCCGCCTCGGCCTGCCAAAGTGCTGGGATTACAGGCGTGAGCCACCGTGCCTGGTCCACATGAGGATTTTATGTTCAGTGTTAACAGGGAGAATTAGGCCTTTTATGACAGACACAGTGCCATCATTAGGAGAATGGGTATTTTTAAACAATGGGGAGAGAAGCCACCAATTTCTTGTGAAATAAGCCAGAAGCAGAAAGACAAATACTCTGTGATCTCACTTTTTGTGTGGAATCTAAAGCAGTCAAACTCACATAAGCAGAGAGTAGAGGGCGGTTCCCAGTAGGGGCTGGTAGTGAGGAAGTGGGAGGGGGTGGTGAATGGGGAGATAGTGGTCAAAGGATCCTAAGTTTCAGTTAGACAGAATGAATACGTTCTGGAGATCTATTGTACAGCATGATCAATACAGTTAACGACAGTTATAATAATAATGTATTATATACTTGACAATTGCTGAGACTAGACTTTCAATGTTCTTGCCACACACAAAAAATGATAGCTATGTAAGGTGATGGATGTGCTCATTAGCTTGATTGTGGTAGTCATTTCACAATGCATATGTGTATCAAAACATCACAGTTCACACCATGAATACATATATATATATATTTTTTCTTTAGAGACAGGGTCTCGCTATGTCACCCAGGTTGCAGTGCAGGGGCACCATCGTAGCTCACTGCAGCCTTGAACTCCCAGGTTCAAGTCATCCTCCCACCTTGGCCTCATCAACTGTTAGGACTATAGGCATGAGCCACCATGCCCAGCCACAAACACACAGAGACATACACACACATATATATGAAATTTTAATTTGTCACTCATACCTCAGTAAAGTTGGGGAAAATAATGGTAATAATGACAGCAATAATAATGTTTATTGAGTATCTAGTATGTTCTGAATGCTGAACATTCATAATCTTCAATTTCTACTGCAAGTCAATAACAATAGTAGTTAACATTTCTTAAGCGTCTAGCACACTGTAGAGTCATTGAGTTCATCATGTCTTTAATTCTCAAGACAAGCCCATGAGGTAGTTCTAACATCTCAGTTTTACCTGTGAATCTTAATCAGGCTTTGAACCTTGCCCAAGACTTAGAATGGGAGGGAGCTAGGGTTGGACCCGAGAGCTGTCTAGCTCTAAAGCTTCTCCTGTGTCTCCTGTGCCCCGCCTCTCTCTCCTTACTTTCATTCCCTCCATACACACCCACACCGCTGGGTATGTCCCTTACATGTCATTTGACCGTGAGCTTGGGGGGACCTTCGGTACTTGCTGTGTGACTCTGGACAGGTCTCCTTGCCTTATCTTTTACGTATTTACGCATTCTAAGCTGTAATTCCTTGCCTACCTCAGAGGCATAAAGGATAAGAAGTACATTAAGAACTCTCATTTATTGAGTCATCTTTCATGTATTCATTTACAAACATTTACTGAGAATTTACTGTATGGACCAGGGATACAGTGAGGTGAAGGCAAAAACAGCACTGTCAAGAGAAGGGGAGCCAGACGTTAAATAAGAAACTACAGGCTGGGCGTGGTGGCTCACCTGAGATCAGGAGTTCGAGACCAGCTTGGCCAACATGGTAAAATCCTGTCTCTACTAAAAATACAAAAATCAGTCGTGTGTAGTGGTGCGTGCCTGTAATCCCAGCTACTCGGGAGGATGACACAGGAGAATCGCTTGAACCTGGGAGGCGGATGCTGCAGTGAGCCGAGATCATGCCACTGCACTCCAGCCCAGGTGACAGAGCAAGACAACTCCACCTCAAGAACAGGAAGGAAGGAGGGAGGGAGGGAGGGAGGGAAGGAAGGAAGGAAGGAAGGAAGGAAGGAAGGAAGGAAGGAAGGAAGGAAGGAAGGGAGGGAGGGAGGGAGGGAGGGAGGGAGGGAGGGAGGGGAGGGAGGAAGGAAGGGAAGGAAGGAATGAAGGAAGGAAGGAAGGAAGGAAGGGAAAGAAGGAAGGAAGGAAAAGAAAGAAGGAAAGAAGGAAGGAAAGAAAGAAGGAAAGAAAGAAGGAAAGAAGGAAGCAAAAGAAAGAAGGAAAGAAAGAAGGAAGGAAAGAAGGAAAGGAAGGAAGGAAGGAAGAGAGGAGAGAGGAGAGAGGAGGAGAGAGAAGAGAGAAGAAAGAAAAGGAAAAAGAAAAAGAAACTACAGGCCAGGCATGGTGGCTCATACCTGTAATCCCAGTACACTTTGGGAGGCCAAGGCAGGTGGATCACCTGAGGTCAGGAGTTTGAGACCAGCCTGGCCAACATGGTGAAACCCTGTCTCTACTAAAAATATATAAATTAGCCGGATGTGGTGACAGGTGCCTGTAATCCCAGCTACTCAGGAGACTAAGGTAGGGGAATCGCTTGAACCCGGGAGGCATGGAGGTGGGCCGAGATTGTGCCACTGCACTCCAATCCAGGTGACAGAGAGACACTCCATCTCAAAAAAAAAAAAAAAAAAAAAAAAAAAAAACTACAGAAATTATCTTTAAATTGCAGTTGTGTTGTGTGAAATGTTATGAAGAAGAAATTCTGAGGACTCTACATTTACTCATTCAGTATATTAGGAGTGCTATTAGGAGTCAGACAGTATTCTAGGCAGTGGCTGTTCTGAGAGAACATATTGGAGAGCTTGATATAATCTTAGAGACCAAAACTGCTTCCTTGACGTGTGCTGTTTGGACTGAGTTTTGCAGGATGGGTACAAATTAAGAGCGGAGGAGGAGTATTCCAGGCTGAAGAACAACATGTTTCAAAACCCGAAGGTTTTGAAAGAGCATGGAGCCAGAAGCGGCTTCAGGTATGGTGGGTGAAGTGGATGGGGACCGGATAAGACTAGATGCCTTTCATTTCAACTCTCACTTCCTCTCACAACCACCCTATAAAATAGACAGCATTTCATCTGATAAATGAAAAATCTATTAAAATACATACACACCTATTCAACAGTGCCGGCGTCAACACCATTACCCTATCCTTTTTCCCCATAATCAGAGTTTGCCTCTCACTCTAGAAGCTCAAAATGCCAGTTGTCCACTTCTCTAGCTTCCTTTATATCTAGGATTTACATAGGTGACTCAGTCCCAACCAGTGGAGTCTCACGGGAAGTCAACTCAGGAGGACAGTTCTGAAGCAGAATGCTCTCTCTCGATAAAGGAAAAAGGCATGCAATGAGGAGCCTCATCCCACCCATCTATGCCTTCAGACCTTATCAAGTAGGATGCAATGGCTGGCACCACAGAAGCCATCTTGTAAGCATGAGGGAAAAGTGAAGATCATCACGAAGGAGCCACCCATATAGTAGCCAAACACAACCGTTGCTGCCTCAGCTCCTCTGGACACATGGGAAAGCAAAAGCTCTATTATTCCAACCACCTTTAAGTGGGTGTTAATAACTTGTGGCCTAAAGCAGTCAAACTGATGTAGAAAATTAACCTCAGAAAGGTCAAATCATTTTAAAATTATGTAACTAAAAGGTAGCAGAGGCTGCGTTTTGAATACAACTCTCATGATTCTAAATCCTTTGCCCTTTTCCAACTTACTTATATCCATTGGTCTCTGGACTAAGCAAGCACTGTAAACTTAAAAGCTTTGGACATAATGAAGAAAGACTACTAACACCAATGCTAATGCTAATCCAGGGCAGGAAGAAGAATGTTTCAGGCTGCGAGAAGGTGGCCTCAGGCGGGGTAAGAGGAGCCCAGGCAGCTACTAGGTCCTTCTGTTGACAGGCAACTGCAGGAAAGCGCCAGTGTGGTCCAAGGACACAGGGGTCCTGAGAGTCCAGTGTTCTAACATATCTGGACTGGCAAGAGAAAGGCAACCAGAGAATTCAGTCCTCACTCAGGAGTCTCGAAATGTTTAGATTCATGAAGAATACAATGAAATGTCCACTTTGAAAATCATATTACCCCCTCCCAACAGAAAGAAGCCTGTTTCATACACCTTCTGCTTTGTATGTGATACACCAATGTACCAACACACATTCAAGCAGGGGACTTTGTCCTTGATGGCATCTATAGTGTAGTCAGCTGCAGGTATGTTTAAAGGTGGAAAGGGGGAGAAGTGTTTTTCTAAAATACTAATTTCAAGAACAAATCAACATCTATTATCTCCTTCATCGTGTTTTAAATTGTAACAACTATAAATCACCCTGCAGCGGGTTATTCAAGGGCAGAATTACCCCGTTTAGCTTTCACGAAGGTTAGAAGAATGACATCTTGTGCTTTTTCTAGCTATAATTTATAACTTTGCAACAGAACCAGCCTTGCCGGCCCATCCATTAGCAGGGTAGCCGCACATCCGTTACAACTCAGCACGATGACTGGCTTTACGCGGGCACAGGAAACATAACCCGATCGCCGCAGAAGTTCCATAAACGTAAGCCATTTTTTAATGTAAAATGATTTGAAAACGCAGTTCCCTAAAACATCTGCTAAGCTCTTGCTACCCTAACACATGATATTCTTTCTACTGTTACCTGCCAACACAAATATTTGGTTGCACAAAACCCTCCTAAGAGGCACGTGACAGTGCTCAGCTTCACATTTACATACTGGTCCACAAAGGACTGGCTTGGACCTGGGAACTCTGGCAACGATGTGTCTACCAGAAATGAAAGCTTACGTGGAAAAAAAAGGAGGAGGGGTGCGGCATTCATTTCAGTGAAGGTGCTGTCAAACATTTAAAAAAGGAAGCATAACTGCATAAGTAGCTATAGATGGAAGGGGAACTACTGTGCACTGGACGCAGCAAATGCAGCTGTGAGTAGCAAGTGAAAGTTTACAAGGCTGGTATATCATTTTACGGAACACGCTGGGTGAGCTCTCTGCTTTTCAACTACGAAATAAAGATAATAATTCTAAGATTGCAGAACTTGGAATTATTAAATATAATAGAAATTATGAGAAATTAATGAAAATATATGCTGATACATAAAGCATCGTGGTATCTCGGATAAACTGCCAACCTGCATCTCTATTTGGAAGTGCGGTAGGATTCTAAAGTCATCACACGTGGCTACAACTGCAAAAAGCCAAGATTAGCCTTGAAAATCCCTTATGTGCACCAGATACAATGCCTGGTTTTGTGAATTAAAACCCATAGAATAATATGTATATACAAATATAGATGCTAAAATACAATACGTTTTTTCACCAACTGCGAAGTTCTTACCAAACAATACATACTAATGCATGCATGTGCAAAACATTTTAGAGTAATTTAACTGCATAAAAGAATGTTCTAGAGACAGGAAAATAAACAGGCAATGCACGCATGACGTGACTTCATTATGAGAAAGTGCTCAGCAAATGTTAGTTTCCTTTAACATATTTTAGAAGCAGCTATTTGAAGTATCTTGCATCTTTTTTAGAAGGACATTTAAAAATAACTCAATTTCCAAGTTTATCTGTGATTTTTATTTTACCATAAATTGGAGGAAGGAGGAAACAAACACTTCTCCCCCAGAACCCCCCAAATCACTTGTCCAGTTCTCTAGATCTCAAGACGAACAGGGAGGCAGAGACACGGCTTTACCAGTAGGGGCCGCTGTGCTGAGAATTGATTCCTGTGAGTTTCTCATTAGTGATTATTATACTGCAGGCAGCCAAAATGGAAAAATTAATTAATTTCAAAGTGATAATGCATTTACAGCAACAATTAGAAATGTATAACTGTAAAAGGGCAACATTTAAAAGACAGATTACATTTAATAAAGTTGCACAAGAACATCCAATTGTAAAATTACTGATCTGCAACAATATGCCTTAAAGAGGCACTTAAAATAGCCTGACTCCATGAAGGGTGACCTAATTACTGTAACTAAAATCACCGTAGTCACAGCAAGTCACAGCAAATAAAAAAGGGACGTTGATATTAGAATACTGCTGTTTAATACTTAAGGGAGCCGGCTACAGGGAAGAAATGAAGGCAGGGCTTCCAAACACAAGGCTGGGTTGTATTCCTTGCTCCCGTGACCTCATGCAATGGAATGTGTACTCCAGCAATACTCGTGTCAGAAGCAAACACCCTCTCTAAGGTGATAGGCAGACAAGGCAGACCACACTAGCCATCTGGTGATAGGGAGATTGCATCTATGCTAAGCTTCTCAATCACAATTAGAAACCCAGCCACATGTGGCCCATGGCTACCTTACTGGAGAGCCAGATTATAATCATTGCAGAAATTCTATATCCATCATTAGTGATGTTATATGCATTATTGTCAGTCCTTACACCAACCTGTATCGCAATTTTCGTCTTAATGAGACAGACTCAGAACGCTGGTAACCTAAGTTGTTCCAGTGGTCAAGGGTAAGAGCTGAGCTTAGCCATCAGCACCATTAGCAGGAGAGCTGCGAGGTCCACTGTCCCAGGTTACCACTTTCTTCTCTTGCCACCACCAGGAAGCCATGTCAAATCCCATCTCAAGTACAAGGGAAATGCTGACGTCCCCTGCCCTTTCTATGAGTGCCCCTCCCCAGACAACTTCAACAAAACCTGGGATTTTTGCGACGTCACCACTTTTCTCCAAACCCTCTCATGAGCTACCCACTCATTTTCCCACAGCCTTCTCACCCAGGGACCTAAAGCTTAGTGCGCCTTTAATCTTTTACCCAGGGCTGCTCCCAGAGGACATCTGTTTCTCCCAAGCCTTGCCTTGCTCTAGGCATTGAGACCTGCTCACAAGTAGTCTCTGAGCTCTCCTGCCAGGGAAACAGGAGAGACTGTGGTAGGCTGCGGCAGAGGCTGCTGCACACTGGTGGGGTAGGCAAAGGAATTAGGCACGGAGGTCGGGCATCTGTTATTACTAGGACACACTCCAGGTATGGTGCTCACTGAGTTGCAACCTTCGTCCAGTTCATGGTGCGTCCTCCCCCACATGGTAATCCTTCTGCCTCTGTTTCTAACCCCATATTCTGGTTTTCCACTCAGCCCAAGTCCTGAGCACCCTTACCCCCAAAACAGCAACACTCTGGTATCATGATACAGTCACCGACCCAACTTAATTTGCTGGTACTTTTTAGAAATACTCCTGTTAGGTTCAACCAGCCAACATTCAAGTCTGACTTTATTAAGCATATTATATTAAATATTCGATAATAATTCTTCTCCAATAAATAAAAATATTTACCCTGCATTTATATTTTAGCAAACTTGTCTTCCTTCTTTTCCCACCTGCCCTGGCCCAGAGTCCCTAAACAATGTGATCAGGACACAGAATAACAGTTTCCACTATTTTCCGTCAACAACTCCTCATCCATTCGTGTTGACGACAAATGGCAAGATGCTTCTATCACCCTTCACCAAATTCCATGCAGTCACAGACTCATCTCTAAATCTTTCCCATTATGTCCCTCTGATTAGGGACCTTACGGAAGAAGGAGAAAATGAACTCTCTGATGCCACCGAACCAAGTTCCTTAGAACCCATCAGTGATCAAATACTAGTGAGATGACTCAACACCCAAAGATTACAAATGATGGTTGATTGGGCTTGCTAATGTGGAAGGCACTGGGCCAGCAGAAAATAAGGAAGAATCCACCTCTCTCCTCTCCTCATTCCTAAACGCCTCATTTAAACGGCACTGGCACCCAGTTCAGATCCATATTCTTTCTTTTCATGCCAACTGAAGGACAGAGCAAAGTATGAGGCATAATCACGGTCAAAGAAACCGGCATGAAGAGGCTGCGCTTATACAATCATCAGGAGCAAAGTGATGGGGAAACTTCAAAACCCTGTGATCCACCTGCAGATAAGTTTCATTCATCACTTCCTACAGATGAATCCCACCCTGCGGCATAGAGAACCACTCTCCATACGTGCCTTCACTGCAACTGATCCTAAGTGTTCAGCTCTTGGAATATGTCTGTTTACTTTGCATAAAAACCACTTGGGAGATTAGAATAAAAGATGTACTTACTTATTTCCTCCTAAGCAGTTCTTTTAAGCAGTTCAAAAGACTTTTGATGTGGTTTTAAAAGTCGTTCCCAAATACCAAGGTTAAGGATGGGAGGTGGGAATGAGTGTAAGAGAAGGCAGCAGACGGTTTCCAAGGCTGTGACATTGGTTGGAGGATAATAGGCCAGCGATACTTCTTTTTTGTTGTTGTTGTTGTTTTGCTTTGTTTTATTAACATCCTAGGTTCAACTGTGAAGGCCTGTGATATCTCTAAAAGCCAAATGTGTTTTGGAAAAGGAAGATTTCTGTACAGTAGATTTCAAGTTTGGGTAATTGGAATACTGGTGTCCACTAATAGGAAGACGTTTTTGAAGTCCTTTGGTTTTGAAAAATAATCTACCAAATATATTGTGGAAAATATGCTTTCTTCATTCAAATTACTTCCTATGAAAACAGTTTCACAGAATAATGTTCTTAATATGGCTGATAAATGAACATCAAATTATAAAAACATGGTATCACCCTTGTAAACACTTCCAAATGTAACCACAGTACCGTGATTCATCCAAAATCGTCTTTGGGAAAGTAAAGAAGAAAACACACTCCTAGCCGTCAAAGGATTCTCCAACAGAGGATTACACCCATTAGAAGAAGAATTTAGAACATCAGATACAGATTTTCTACGAAACAAAGGAATCACATCTCCTGAAAATTCAGTAGTCACAAATCTTTGTTGTCCACCTACTGACACAAAACAGCAGTTTTCAAGCACTCCACAAAATAGATTTTCAAGGTTTCTGAATAAAAAAAACCCCAAAAAACAAAACATAACAACACCACCACCACAAAAAACAAATCACCATTTCCATAAGGACTTTCAGCCATACTTAACATGGTACTGAAACGCACATGGTCCACCCAAGCCCTCCAAGACGCATTTACCCCAACAGATTTAATCTAAAGTTGATGCAAATGTGTTCAAGAGCCCTTTATGATGGGCAGGACAATGTTATTGCTGAGACCAGACTCATGCCTGCAAGAGGTAAAAAGGTGGAGACACATGTGTGCAGGTTTCTCTAGGACCCAAGGTGTTTGCGGCGCCAGCAGCCGTTCTCTTACCATGGACTTGGTGAAAGGCCTCGCCAAGGTAAACAGCAGTGTGTACACCCACCAGCTGCGATGAATGTTGGAGTACATCATATTTCCAGGATGCACTGCGTTCGACGTGACCCCACGCGGGGAGAGGCGACGGTGCAGCTCGTTGGAGAAGAGGACGTTGCAGAGCTTGGACCTGTTATAAGCCAGCATTGCCCAATAGTCGTTTTTTGATGGAGAGAGGCGACTGAAGTCCAGTTTTCCCAAGGAGTCATTAATATCTGTAAATCTTAAAAATAGGAAATATGACATGAAGCAACCAAGTTCTGACTTCCCATACAGCTTTTTATTTTTATTAGAAATATAAGGATGGCTGGCTGCAGTGGCTCACATCTGTAATCCCAGCACTTTGGGAGGCCGAGACAGGTGGATCACCTGAGGTCAGGAGTTCAAGACACCCTGGCCAACATGGCAAAACCCCATCTCTACTAAAAATACAAAAATCAGCCAGGTGTGGTGGCGTGCCTGTACATGGAGGCTGAGGCAAGAGAATCGCTGGAACATGGGAGGCGGAGGTTGCAGTGACCCAAGCCTGGGCAACAGAGCTAGACTCCATCTAAAAAAAAAAAAAAAAAAAAGGAATCTGAGAAAACTATGTAGAGATGACTAAAAATTCAATCTTGCATACATCAAAACAAAGTCTCCCTTAAAGATCGACAATGGTGATTTAACAATATAAACATAGGTCATGTGTGGTGGCTCATGCCTGTAATCTTAGCACTTGAGGAAGCTGAGGAGGGAGGATTGCTTGAGTGTAGGAGTTCAATACCAGTCTGGGGAAGATAGGGAGACACTATGTCTACAAAAAATAAACAATTAGTTGGGTATGGTGGCACATGCCTGTGGCCCCAGCTACTTGGGAGGCTGAGGCAGGAGGATCGCTTCAGCCTGGGAGATCGAGGTTGCAGTGAGCTATGACTGTGCCACTGAACTCTAGCCTGGGCAACAGAGTGAGACTTCCATCTCTAAAAGTAAGAATTTAAAATTTAAAAATAAAAAAAAAAAAAAAAAAAAGCATTGGCTCCAAAGATAGACTTCAGTAAAGGCCCACACTCATAAATGTAGCAGTCCTGACATGCTGAACTCCCTCCCCACCCTCTAACATGTATTTTTCAAAACCTTCAACAGGAAGTTCAAAGATAATTAAATTAAACAGAAAAGCATCTTAAATAAAGGGCTGCTGCTTTTGGAAACAGAAGGATATCACATTCCTAACCTTTGACAAGGCTTTCCTGGATGATTTTAGCTAATGCTTGAGGCCTGTATATTTTCATTTGAGTGTCCAAGAAAATATAGATGAGTCTTGTTGCCTCCAAGACTATTTTCTAGATTAAAAATTAATGATTATAAAGAGGTTATAACCTTGGTGAGGTGCCATCAATAGTCTTATACGTTTAAAAGATAAATGTAAACAAAGCCAAGATGAATTCTGGCACAGTCTAATGTTTTTAAGTATACCCATGGCATGGATGTACACAAATCAACGTAACTAGTTGATGTTTTATAATTGGGTCTGACGGAGTCATTAAACACCAGCTGTTTGTTTCTTTCCCTTTGTCTCTTTCTCTTAAATAACAACAATGCAGTGATTGCCCTTAAAAAATGGATCACAACAAACAAAAGGAATTTTCTAAATGGTCTCATCTTTGTCAAAGGACCCCTCATACTCTGCTTCTATAAGTTCATTCTGGGCACCGGGTAATGAGGAAGCGTATTGGGAATCCTCTAGAAAACTGCTATGGAAAACAAAAAGCAAAAAGCAAAAAGTAAAATGAAAATTACAGAATAATCCTATTGTTCCTTAATATCAGCAGCTCAGGTTGGGCTAAGACCAAGAAAAGCATGGCAAGGGCAGATGAAATTCATGTTTTAATGGAAATTAAATATCCCTTCCACAGGACTCAGTGACATCCAATTTCTAGTGTTAAATGACATAGCTGCTCTAAAGCCATCAACAAAGTCGATGGCCAGAGACATCATCAGGGATACAGAAATGAGATCTTGAAAGGAATTGTTGGCTGCCCATTTTCAAGTACTCAAACTACAGGAAGAGTCCAACTTCCAAGCTTAATTGTCTAAGGCAGTGGAACTCAGCGGGAAATCTGAAAATATATGAAGGCCTTCTGGTTGTCGTGATGATCGCTGGTGATGGTAGCAGGGATGGAAGATGTCTTGCAATGCAGATGAAGTCTTGCTCAATGAAGATTGCCCCAGTGGACTCTCATGCAGATGAAAAGCCTGTGGATAATTATCTGAGCCTAGAAACATCCACTGAATTTCCAAGTGGGTAGTGCAACAATATACATGTAGAATGAATGAAGGCACTTTCAGATTTTGTGTGATTTTTGGAGGGTGACTGATACGGTTTGGCTGTGTCCCCACCCAAATCTCACCTTGAATTGTAATAACCCCCATGCATCAAGGACAGGACCAGGTGGAGAAAACTGAATCATGGGGGTGGATTCTCCCATACAGTTCTCGTGGTAGTGAGTAAGTCTCATGAGCTCTGATGGTTTTATAAATGGGAATTCCCCTGCACATGCTCTCTTGACTGCTGTCAAGTAAGACATCCCTTTGCTCTTCCTTCATCTTCGGCCATGATTGTGAGGCCTCCCCAGCCATGTGGAACCATAAGCCCATTAATCCTCTTTCCTTTATAAATTACCCAGTCTCAGGTATGTCTTTCTTAGCAGCATTAGAACAGACTAATACAGTCAGGCCTCACTCAAGGTTGGTGGTACTGGAGTCTGCAATACCATACACCTGGTAAGGGTGTGTGTTTTTTTTTTTGAGTCCACTCAAGGTGATTCATGCATGGATACATATGTTCCATCTTTCCTGTAGCCCGGCCCAAGCATTCACATGTTGAAACACACACCATTTTGTTTCCGTTATTTTTTCTTTGCATTACAGTAAAGCCACCATATCGAATTAAAAATATAGTTGTACATGTAAGTTATGTTATTTGCGAACTTTATTTCAACATAATAAGGTATTACAGAAGACTTGTCACACAAAGGTGCTACTGAGATGAGAATCCAGTGATCCCAGGTATGGGACAGGACTTGAAAACTCTATCAACATGGCATAGACAACAGGGACAAGGATTTAGAGAGTATCCAAAAGGTACGGAATATAGTACCATCCATTCCCTCTCTCTACTCATCTTTAATCAACTGCTGCCGGAAATCCTTCTTGGCATATTTGTTTAGCCTGACCCAGTTCAGGGACTACTTCTTCTAGGAAGCTCCCCATAATGAACTCTTCCACAGCTGGATATCATGGTGATTTTTTTGGTGGAAGTTAGGGAGAGAATGAAAGAAGCCATGGAAGGCAGACAAAAATACATGTCCCCATGGACATTAAGTATCCACTCTTCAGGACCCAGATCATGACACCATTCCTAGTGTTCAGTGACACTCCTGGCCTTCCAAGATCGGTGAAATGGCTCGCCGTTCTGTCTGTACGTTGTTCCTCTGTCATCACCATGCCAGACTGTAAGTCAATTGATCACCTGATCCCAAAACGAGACTGTGAATTAATGGAAAGTAGACTGTAAGACTCGAGTGTTGCTTACTACAGTGCCTGACACATAGTAAGGACTCAACACAGAATCAGACAATTCAAGTTTGGTCATGGGTTTGGATATTCCAATCCAAGGACCAAGTCCTTAATAAAAAACAAAAGGAATGCAAATCCCATGACGAGAATTTGACAGTTTCCCTTGTTTCAAGTCTTGCCCTAAAGGTAAAATTTACCACTAGGTTCAACTCTTCTATGTTTTCCATTAATGTTTACATGTGGAACTTCCTAATGTTTAGGGCTTTTGGTTTTTGTTATTTTTTTTAGAGACAAGGTCTTGCTTTGTTGCCTATGCTAATCTCAACTCTTGAGCTCAAGGGATCCTCCCGCCTCAGTTTCCTGAGTGGCTGGTATTACAGGTATACACCATCATCACACACAGTGATTTTCTACTGTTAAGAATAAGGTCCCCACTTAGGTATTTAAGGATAACACAGAAGTATCTCATGACTAGGGAACACTGAGTAAATTAAATGTCTAAGAGGAGAAAGTCATTTCTTCTTGATTCCTAATCTAGAAATAAGACAAAAAAAATCCCATGATGAAAAATGAGAACCAGGAAGGACAGTTTCAAGATGGAGAAGTACCAGCTGCTACATATCAGGCACTTTCTCTGCAAACAGCCCTTCCCTATAAGGTTGACCCCTGATTTCCTTCCCCACTGTCTCCTGGGCAGATATCCCACTTTTACAGTCTCATTAGCTAGCACTGACAGTCCTCCAGGAAGTGGCAAGTGTGGGCCGGCTTCTGATCTCTCTGAGCCAAAAAAGGCTTCCTGA
The DNA here is from genome assembly GCF_024542745.1 of Macaca thibetana thibetana. Classification (NCBI taxonomy): domain Eukaryota; kingdom Metazoa; phylum Chordata; class Mammalia; order Primates; family Cercopithecidae; genus Macaca; species Macaca thibetana. The sequence goes on along the minus strand of NC_065597.1, from coordinate 21,475,339 downwards.
AAAACGACTATGTTCACCTCTCAGCTCCACAGGTAATAAAACAACTCTTCAGATGCTGCCGACTCTGTTTTCAAGTTGACAAACTGACAAAGCCAAACAATTATGTCTTAACAGAATTTTCCCTTACTAGTACATTAAGATATTGACATTTGCTCTGTGGACAGTAACACTTGCTTTGTAAGGGGACCCCCCCCCGCCCACTCTTTTTTTTTTTTTTTTAATACTTTAAGTTCTAGGCTACATGTGCATAACGTGCAGGTTTGTTACATATGTATACTTGTGCCATGTTGGTGTATGCCGAGTTGGGCTGCACCCATCAACTCGTCAGCACCCATCAACTCGTCATTTACATCAGGTATAACTCCCAATGCAATCCCTCCCCCCTCCCCCCTCCCCATGATAGGCCCTGGTGTGTGATGTTCCCCTTCCCAAGTCCAAGTGATCTCATTGTTCAGTTCCCACCTATGAGTGAGAACATGCGGTGTTTGGTTTTCTGTTCTTGTGATAGTTTGCTAAGAATGATGGTTTCCAGCTGCATCCATGTCCCTACAAAAGAGGCCCCCACCCCACCCCCGCCCACTCTTGTATATACACTGTGGGGGTTTTGCTTTTTGGGGTTTTTTTTTTTTTTTTTTTTTGAGACAGGATCTTGCTCTGTCACCTAGGCTGATGACAATCTCCCTCCACTGGTGCAATCTGCACTGATACAATCTCCACTCACTGCAGTCTCCATCTCTCAGGTTCAAGCAATTCTTCTGCCTCAGCCTCCCAAATAGCTGGGATTATAGGCGTCCACCACCACAACTGGCTAATTTTTGTATTTTTAGTAGAGATGGGGTTTCGCCATGCTGGCCAGGCTGATCTCAAACTCCAGAGTGCTGGGATTACAGGTATCAGCCACTGTGCCTGGCCCATACTGCATTTTTTTAACTAATAATTTTTAATTTTTATTTTAGAGATGGAGTCTCACTCTGTCACCCAGGCTGGAGTGCAGTGGTACGATCAAAGCTTACTGCAACCTCAAACTCCCAGCCTCAAGCCATCCTCCCACCTCACCCTCTTACTAGATGGGATTATAGGCATGTGCCACCAAGCCCAATTTTATTGAGGATTTTTTTAATTCCCGCCTAAAATAATTAGGCTGGATTCTATCTACACGGAAGCTCAGAAACTCCGTGTGTGTGTGTGTGTGTGTGTGTGTGTGTGTGTGTGTGTGTGTGTGTGTGTTTGTGTGTATGTATGTGTGTCACTGCGTGATTTTGTGTGTGGAGTGGGAGAGGGCAATTTGGCACTCGATCCAGCTGCAGCCATTGAGGGTTGTTCAACCAGCACTCTGCCCTTTTCATTCTACTTTAACTGTTATCTGAAATTTTTTCACAGCAAGGAAGTCAACTTCTCATTTCACTATGATGTATTCTAGGTACGCAGAAACTCAATTCAGTTGCTCGGATTCCAGATGAGTAACTAAAACACAGTGAAGACACAGGAAGGCTAATAAGTATTTTGCCTTGGGGCAGTCTAGTATAATATTTTCTGCAAACATAGGACTTTATTTTTTCCCCTAACAGGGGGTCTTGACTCCAACGAAGAGATTCTGCCAAGGTTTATGGAGGTAATTAGATATCAACACTTGCATTTTACAGCATGGTTTAGGGCCCTGGGTTCTTGGGTAGTGAGCGAAGTGTTTTCACGTACCGCCTGTGCACCAAGTCACCACGCTCACTCATGGGAGCCAAGGGATGCAATGCGAAGGTAATACACAAGCCAGCCTGGGGAAATTGCCATTTTGTTAAAACACCTTTAAATAATGTGCAAAGAAGCCGGGCGCGGTGGCTCATGCCTGATAATCACAGCACTTTGGGAAGCCAAGGTGGGCGAATCACAAGGTCAAGAGATCGAGACCATCCTGGCCAACATGGTGAAACCCTGTCTCTACTAAAAATACAAAAATTAGCTGGGCATGGTGGTGGATGCCTGTAGTCCCAGCTACTCAGAAGGTTGAGGCAGGAGAATCGCTTAAACCTGGGAGTCAGAGGTTGCAGTGAGCTGGGATCGCGCCACTGCACTCCAGCCTGGCAACAGAGCGAGACTCTCTCTCAAAAAATAATAGTAATTACAACAATGTGCGAAGAATAATTGGAAAGCAGAAAACTAGTGCCAGCCATCAGACAGGAGTGAACACGACAACACATTTCAGGAAGGCCTCCCTACAAACTAAGATAGGTCTAATTCAAGAGTCCAAGTCCCTTCCTTTCAAATTAATCTTTTAAATGAAGCTAAGATTCGGATCTCCAAAGTAGGCATGAATTACACTGTAGTTAAGGAGAGAACAAAGACATCACACAAAATACCACTTCAGATACAGATTTACAAAGGAGAGGGAGCAGCTGACAATTCAACATAATCTCCCATTAAATACCAGCTCATTTAAACATATCCTGTGGTGCCCTCCACATCTGGTGGATGACTGGGGCTGGCAGATTTATTTCTGGAGCTCTCTCTGCTGCCTGCCCCCACAGTAGCCTCCCTCGCCCCTTAACAGGGCCACTCCACTTTCTTTCACAAACCTGGTGTGATTTGCAAAGATAAGGCTGTCCAGATTTTGTTACCACCTAATTACTGGATGTTTCATGTCTTTTAACACGGGGGAGGATTATTACTGGCATTTTCCTTTCATTTCAGCCATCATAAATTTAAAGTGGCAAAAGTAAATCTATCTGCAGTGTGTCACTTATACCATAAGCCCCTGTGTTTGGGAGTGATAAAGGTTTCAAGCTAACCTTTGGCTGGTCTCTCTCTTCCAAGTCCCAGGGGTTACATTTTATGGAAGTATGATTAAAAAAATAAGCTTCATTCTGGGTCACTAAAACATTTCAGGACTTAAGACGGAGAAGAAGGAAGAAAAAAATGGGCCCCTTTCACATTATTTCTTTTTCTAGCTACTCTGCTAAGAGTGTAAACTCCCCCCCAAAACACACACCAAGCAAACGTGAAAGAGGGATCTCCCTAACACATATTAAATCCAGCCTCATCCAGCAAGGCCTTTGTCTTCTCGGAATATTTCTCTCTAGACAAATAGTTGTTTATCCAACTCTAGAAACAAATCTGCTGAAAATACGATGAAATTTTCAAATGTCTTTTTCAGTCAATTGAATATTCTCCTAATGGCAATAGGAAAAAAGTGCCATCTGATGTTTTAATTGAAATTTTAACCAAAAGAGGCATGGCCAGATTTCTAATATGCTCTAACTACAGTACTTCCCTTTCCACAATTACACAGCTAATGTCTGCATCGAATTCCCTAATTTCTCATTATAAAACAATTGGATTTCATCTCGCAGGCTTTAATTGCATTGTTTCTCCTGCTAGAATAACTGCACATTCTTCTTGGTAAGATGTTGAAGTTGTTGAATTACAAATCAATAAAGGTCACGCCATTCAGATTTCATCAATTATTATTCCATCTCTAAGCAAAATCGATGAGGAGCTTGAAGTACAGTCATAAAAACAATCTTCGTTGCTCTAGACAGTCCTTCTCAACAGTCCCCTACAATCACACAGACACACAAAAAAGACCTGGAAAAATTAAGTAAGCCAAGTTGAGTCCACCCACATGTCTCAAGTAGGACTAATGAAAATTATTTTCAGAATGAGAGCCTTGGGGGAATATTAGCTGGTATGAGAAAGGGGGTAAGTGAACAAATATGCAATTCAAACCCACCGATGGGACTCTGAGGAGACCACAATGACACGGGCAGGAGCTGAGCGGCACAAAACATCCTGGAGGAGCTGGACAAGGTAGAAGTGCCCCAGATGATTCACTTGAAAGGTGGTCTCCAGGCCGTCTTTGGTGAGACTCCAGGGTAAAGCAAAAGCTGCTGCGTTGCACACAAGCACATGAAGAGGCCTGAAAAATAAAATATTCCACATGATGTGAACATAAACACTACAACCAAGCATAATCAATGCTCCTTCAGGAATGAGAAATTCTTTCTCCGTCTTCTAGATTCCAACCATTTAGAAATAGGATACCCTAGAATGTCGCATGGCTTTGAGTGGGCAACTGTCCTTTGTTGCTGAGGATGAGAGGCTTTTTAGGACACAGGACTTTCAGTGCGAAAACCAGGACAGTGACAGCCAATCCGGGAAGAGTTGTCACCCTAGCTGGAACTCAGATTCAACCACCTGATTAACTCCGTCTTTCTTAATTCATCCAAGTCTCATTTTGTCTGTAAATAAAAATAGCCCTTAAAATAGTTATGAGTAATAAAGGAGAAATTATGCTGTTAGAAAGGCTGGCATAGGGCCGGGCATGGGGGCTCACACCTGCAATCCCAGCACTTTGGGAGGCCGAGGCGGGTGGATCATTTAAGGTCAGGAGTTTGAGACCAGCCTGACCAACATGGTGAAACCCCATCTCTATCAAAATACAAAAAAAAAATTAGCCAGGTGTGGTGGTGCATGTCTGTAATCCCAGCTACTCGGGAGGCTGAGGCAGGAGAATCGCTTGAACCCGTGAGGCAGAGGTTGCAGGGAGCTGAGATCATGCCACTGCACTCCAGCCTGACCAACAGAGCATGACTCTTATCTCAACAAATTAACAAACAAACAAACAAAGAAAAAACAAAACAACTGACACAGGACCCAGGACTTGGTAGGTGCTAAGCAAGCATAGCAAGGGGGTAAATGCTCTGTCTAAAGAGAAGGTACATACTGTTTAAAGATACAGAATTTCTTGTGGAGATCAGATTAAATGAATATTTTATAAAGAAGCCTAGAGATAGGTAAGTAGAAGCCTGTCCTAATATTCTCTCTTATTTTGTATATATTTAATCTTTTTTTTTTTTTTTCTGACAAGATCTTGCTCTGTCATCCAGGCTGGAGTGTAGTGGTGTGGTCGTAACTCACTGCAGTCTCAAACTCCCAGGCTCAGACGATCTTAGCCTCCTGAGTTACTGGGACTACAGGGGCACACCACCATGCATGGCTACTTTATTTCTTTTTTATTTTTGTAGAGACGGACTCCCGCTACGTTGCCCAGGGTGATCTTGAGTTCCTGGTCTCAAGCAATCCTCCTGCCTAGGCCTCACAAACATAATAAAACTGTTAACGATAAAAGTAATCCTTTCATGTGAATCAAAAAGCTAAATTCTCAAAAAGTAAATATATACTGGTGAAAAATCATAATGTACCAATAAGAATTGTACAACAAAATATACACAAGGCTATTCACCATGTTTGTGATAAACTAAGGCAGCAAACTAGAAGTAAACTAAATACACCATTGAGGAATTATTACATTTAGAATATACCCACATGATAGAACACTATGCAGCCATTAAAATCACAAACAAATCTACTGACCTTATAAAACACGTTATAAAATAAAATTTAATGTATTTTATTATCAGACACAGACACACACAGAAACAGAGAAAGAGAGAGAAACGTTATGAAAGATATATAAAAATAAGGGCGGGCGCGGTGGCTCACGCCTGTAATCTCAGCATTTTGGGAGACTGAGGCAGGCACATCATGAGGTCAGGAGTTCGAGAGCAGCCTAACCACATGGTGAAACCTCGTCTCTACTAAAAATAAAAAAATTAGCCCAGTGTGGTGGCACGCGCCTGTAATCCTAGCTACTTGGGAGGCCAAGGCAGGAGAATTGCTTGAACCCAGGAGGCAGAGGTTGTAGTGAGCTGAGATCATGCCACTGCACTCCAGCCTGGGGAACAGAACAGATAGAGACTCCATCTCAAAGAAAAAAAAAAAAAAAAAAAAATATATATATATATATATATAGAAGTCTGGGCACAGTGGCTCACCTCTGAAATTCCAGCACTTTGGGAGGCTGAGACAGGATAATCACTTGAGCCAGTATTCAAAACTAGCCTGAGCAACACAGCAAGACCCCATCTCAACAACCACCACCAGAACATTAGCCAGGTGTGGTGGCGTGTGCCTGTACTCCCACCTACTTGGAAGGCTGAGATAGATAGGAGGATTACTTGAGCCCAGGAGTTCAAGGCTGCATTGAGCTATGATCATACCACTGCATGCATTAGAGCAAAACTCTGTCTCCAAATTAAAAAAAAAGAAAGACAGTTTTCACATCGCAGCCTAAGAGTTACAAGTTTTTAAAAAACAAACACTGGCATGCAATAAAGGGAAACATAAAGAAAAATCTTTATAGAAATTAAATATTCTGCTCTCTAAAAAAGTAAAACAAAAGTGAAAAATATAAGCAATCATTTAGAGGCCGCATATTTTTACTATATAAACAGTTCTTACATATCTATGAGAGAACCACGTGTCTTCTAAGAGTCTAACAGAAACAGTGACATTAGAAATTTTATAAAACTAGATTACAAATAACCAGTGCAATACTTAACACCTCCAACTACACTAGTAAACATTAAAATATTTTCTATCAAATTAGCATATGTATTCAAACTATTATATTTGTATTACCTTGTATAAAGTTGGGGGGTTGCACCCTGGATATTAAGCTGAAAACATGTATCATGAGAATTGAAAGGTTCATATTATTTCACCAAGTAATCCTGTTTCCAAGCAGTAAAGCATGTATGTAGCAGGGGCAGCAGAAATGGCACAGTTAATATCACTAGGGAGAAGTATTTTATCACTGATAATGTTTAGAACTGTCAGCACATGATTGTAAAAAGCAGATCAACTTTTAGCTATCTTTGCTGTTGTTTTTCCATTCTATACAAAATGCTTCCCCATTTTGCGTGCACCTGGGGCAGACCATTCCCATAGCTACCTCCCATCCTTTTGATATGCCACTGCTTCTATAGTGGGTTGAATGGTACCTCCCACCCCATTGCTTCCATAGTGGGTTGGGTTGAATGGTAGCGATCTGTGAATGTGACTTTATCTGGAAAAAGAGTCTTTGCAAGTGTGATTAAGCCCACATCTTGAAACAAGATCATCTTGGATTAAGGTGGGCCTTAAATCCAATGACATGACTATCCTTACAAAAAAGGAGAAGTGGAGAAGGAACACCCACAGAGAAGGAGATGGAAAGATGTAGAGACTAGAGTGACTTAGACACAAGCCAAGAAATTCCAAGGATGGCTGGCAGTCACAAGAAGCTAGGAGACAGGCACGGAACAGATGCTCCTTCGAGCCTCTAGAAGGAACCAACGCTGATGACCACTTGATTTCAGATGTTTGGTCTCTGAAACTGTAAGAGACTAAAATTCTGTTGTTTCAAGCCACTCAATCTGTGTTAATCTGTTATAATAGTTTTAGAAAACTAATATAGCTTCCAAAATTCTTTCCTAATATTCAAACTTCATATAAAAGCTTATGCCCAAGAATGCATGATACATCAACTAAAATTATAAAATTCTATATGAACTAGAAACAACCTAACATCCAGCAAGAGGAGTAGATAAACAATGATTAAGCCAAAGATTCCTAAACTTTCTCAATTTAATTGAAAAAGTAGGAAAATAAATTTTATATGTGTGATTCATACCCCATACCCCCCAAAAAGAATTTCCAGATATCCAGTCAGGATTACTTTTTTTCTATTTCCTGTTTATGATTTTGGGTATTTTCCAACTTTTCTACAATAAGCATAAACTAATTAAAGAACTTTACTGAAATATAATTCACATACCAAAAAATCTATGTATGTACACTGTACAACTGTTTCAGTATACTCAAATAATTGTATAACCATAACTACATTCTAATTGTATGGCACTTTAACTCAAAAAAAAAAAAAAAACAAAACCCATTAGCAATCACTAGCCACCCTCTACCCACCTACATACACTCTTATCCCCAAAACACCATTAATCTACTTTCTGTCCTATAGATTCACCTATTCTGAACATTGTATATACTAAATGGAACCATAAAATGCATAGTCTTTTGTGACTGGCTTCTGTTACTTGGCATGATGTTTGCAAGGTTCATCCATGTTGTAGCATATATCAATATTTCATTTCTTTTTAATGGGCAGATAATATTCCATTATATGAATATACTGCGCTTTGTTTACCCATTCACCAATGATGGATATTTGGATTGTTTCCATTTATTGGCTACTAGGAATATCACTGCTATGTACATTCATTTGTAAAGTGCTGTGGAAATGCATGTTTTCTTTTCTCTTGAGAATACGTCTAGGAGTGGGATGGCTGGGTCATATGGTAACCTAATGTTTAACTTTTTGAACAATGGCCAAACTGTTTTCCAGTGTGGCTGTACAATTTTACATTTCCACCAGGACTGTATTTGAACTTTCATCACTCCATGTCTTCCTAAGTATTTGTTATCTGACTTTTTTATTTTAGCCATCCTACTAAGACGTGGAATCTCATGGTGGCTTTCATTTGCATTTCCCTAATGACTCATGACGTTGAACATCATTTTATGTATTCATTGGCAATTTGTGTATCACATTTGGAGGAATATCTATTTAGATTTTATGCTTATTTTTTAACTGAGTTTTTATTATTGAGTTGTGAAAGCTCTTTATTCTAGATATAAATCCCTTATTAGATATTTAATTTGTAAATGTTTCCCCCATTCTGTAGATCATCTGTATACTTTCTTGATGGTATCGTTTGTAGCACAAACACTTTTGATTCTGGATCAAACCCAATTTATCTTTTTTTTTCTTTTGTCACTTGTGCTGTCGGGGTTATATCTAAGAAATAATTGTCTAAGTCAACATCACAAAAATATACTCCCATATTTGCTTCTAAGAGCTGTACAGTTTTAGCTCTTAAGTCTCTGACCCATTTTTATTTATTTATTTATTTATTTTGCTATTTTTTTCTGTGTAGTTTATGCAAGTGTGATCTAACCTCATTCTTTTGCATGGGGACGCCCAGTGGTTCTAGCATCACTGTTGAAAAGACTATTTTGAATTGTCTTGGCATCCTTGCTGAAAATCAATTTACCATATACATGGATTCATTTCTGGACTCTCAATTCTATTTTATTACCTATAGATCTATTCTTCTGCTAGTATGACACTGTCTTTATTACTAAAGATTTATGGAAAGTTTTGAAATTGATAAATGGAGGGCCTTCAATGCTATTCTTTTTCAAGCTTGTTTTGGTTCTTCAGGTTCCTTTGCATTCATATATAAAATGTAGGATCAGCTTTTCAATTTCTGCAAAAAAGTCAACTGAAATTTTAATAGAGATTGCACTAAATTTGTAGATAATTTGGAGAGTTTGGTCAGCTATACAATATTAAATCTTCTGATCAATGAACATGGGATGCCTTCATTGCTAGTATATAGAAATACAATTGACTCAGGCATATTAAACTTTTATCCTACATTTATCCTGGCTGAACTTGTTAGTTTTAATATTTTTTAAGTGTATTTCTAGGATTTTCTACAGATAAGGTGACTTCATTTGCAAATAAACACAGTTTTACTTCTTTCCAATCTGGATTTTTTTTTCAGTCTTCTGCTTTTTTGTTTTTTTGCCCAATTGCCCTAGCTAGGACTTCTAGCAGAATATTAAATGAAAGTGGTGAGAGTCAATATCCTTGTCTTATTTCTTGATCTTAAGGGGACAGTACTCAATCTTTCAGCATTAAGTATGATGTCAGTTGTGGTTTTTTTGCAGATGCCCTTTATTGAGTTGAGAAAATGCCACTTTGATGCAAGTTTACTAAAAGTTTTCATCAAGACAGAGTGTTGGACCTTTTTAAAATGTGTTTTTATGTGTTTTTATTATACCATATACTATAATGGTATTGACTGATTTTTTTAATGTAAAACCAACCTTGAATTCTTTGGATAAATCCCAGTTAGTCATAATGTACAATTCTTTATATATGTGGCTGAATTTGGCTTGCTAGCATTTTGTACAAAATTGTTGTATCTCTATTCATAAGAGAAAGTGATCTAAAGTTTCCTTTTTCTGTGATATCTTCGTCTGGTTCTGTTGTCAGAGTAATAGTGGTTTCACAGAGTCAGTTAGAAACTGTTTCCTCCTCTTCTATTTTTTAAAAGAGTTTGTGGAGAATTGGTACTTTTTGTTTGTTTTTTGAGACGTAGTCTCGCTCTGTCGCCCAGGCTGAAGTGCAGTGATGTGATCTCGGCTCACTGCAAGCTCTGCCTCCAGGGTTCACCCCATTCTCCTAAGCCTCCCGAGTAGCTGGAACTACAGGTGACCGCCAGCACGTCCGGCTAATTTTGTTTTTGTATTTTTAGTAGAGATGGGGTTTCACCATGTTAGCCAGGATGGTCTCAATCTCCTGACCTCGTGATCCACCCACCTCCGCCTCCCAGCCTGCTGGGATTACAGGCGAGAGCTACCGCGCCCAGCCGATATTAATTCTTTAAGTGCTTGCTGGAAAGTATTCATTAAATTTTAACTAGAAAAACGTATTGAATCACTGTTGTTGTTTGAAGTGTTCATGCAAATCTTGTATCACTGGGTAATCCAGATCTCATTAAGAAATTATTCATTCTGTTGTCCCATCTGTTTTCCCACCCATCCCCTACCTAAAACCTCAAAAATCGTGGTGTGGTTGGGGTCAGTTGTATTTGTTTGAGAACACCTGTTTTCCACATATGGTGCCCACTACAGTTGTCAATACAGAATCACTCAATGGCCCAGCTACTCTGAAGAGATAGGCACAAATGTTTTGAAGCACCAAGCCTACCTAGTAATATTCATTAGACTCTGCTTCAAATCAAAGCAGAATCTACTAATTTGTAGCAGGGATAACTCATAGATTGTAGTAAGACAGGACTATTGCTAAAAACTTTGTGGGGAAGAGGGAAAGATGGGCAAAGTGAAGAGATGACTTACATTTGAGCTCCTTTCAGGTTGCATCTGAAATATTTTGCTCACTTTTCCAGGACTGTTAGTACCTTTTTTTCCTTTTTTGAGTACTATGGGTTAGGAACTTTTTAAGAGCTTTTTGTATTTAAGAACCCTAGGTGACATGTATTATGATTGCCATTTACAGACAGAAATGAAGTATCAGAAATAGCTAACACAGGCCAGGTACAGTGGCTCATGCCTGTGATATCAGCACGTTGGGAGGCCAAGACAGGAGCATCTTTTGGCTCAGGGGTTCAAGACCAACCTGGACAACATAGCAAGACCTCATCTCTACAAAAAATTAAAAACTCGAAACAAAACAAAACAAAACAAAAATAGCCCGTGGAATGCACCTGCAGTCTTGGCTACTTGGGAAGCTAAGGTGGGAGGATCTCTTGAACCTGAGAGTTTGTGGCTGCAGTGAGCTGTGATCACCTCACTGGCCTGGGCAACTGATGAAGAGCAAGACCCTGTCTCAAAATAAAAAAGCTAATATAATGACGCAAACAAGAAAAAAAACAAGGGGGTCACCTGACTTCAAGGCTACTGCACAATACCATCTGTCTTACAGAAGCTCCCTGGAATGGATAGAGCCAAGTTCTTAGAGAAACTAGCTCACCCACGTTGTTTTCCTTACCTGACTCATGGCCAGTTAGTTCACCTCCATGAACCTGTGTCCTCCCCGGTAAACTAAACATCCTCCTCCCATGGTTGTGAGGGGTAAAGCCCCAGTATCTTGCTAGCCTGCCACGTTAGGTAATTATTACTTCCTTTGTCTCTTTATCGTTCACTTTTATGCACAAGACAAAATAAATTCCTCAAAGACAGTTTCTGCAGTGTTTACTTATCTCTAAGACAGGCCTGGACACTGGCAATTTTAACATCATACTTCTCAACAACAACAATGTCTCTTCTAGTTACCTTTATTCTTGCCTGTACATTTTCTCAAGAAAATGCAAACCTCAGCAAACCAAGGAACTTGCTACCAAAGACAGGCCTGGAGGCAAGAACCCACAGAGGACCTGGGAAAACCCTTTGCTCTCTCACCAAATGTTAATACCCTTCATTAATGTTAATTGCACAACACCAGAGGCAAAATATGTATCCTGTATCTAAAACTTGTCACCTCTATTAACTAAAAACAGGCTTATGGAATATGAAACTATAAAGTGCTTAACTTTTAATTGTAAAGACACTTAATTGGCTTGTACAAAAGGAAAAGAATTCCTTTTGCCTCACTTTAATGAGGTTTTTATTATTCAAATGACACATTTTGCTCAGTTTTGACTAAAAGCCACTGCAATTCAAAAGGTTCTGAGATGATGAATATTTACAGACTATCAAAAGGAAAAGTTCAAACTACAAAGACGGAATGGAAACAAAAATAGTATCTTTCCAAAAACTGATGTTATTAGTCAGCACTTTAAGGAGTTGATTTTTTTTTTCCTTCTTGGGTGGATTCTCATCTGTGAGGGGTGATTCAGGGCAGAAAAGGTTGTCCTCCTTCTTTAGAGCCTGAGATTCCAATGGAGGGCAGCCTGCACGTTCTCCATGGCTCTCATCTACCCACACATAAAGCCCCTACACCTTACTGATGAGTGGCTCCATGGCATTCTTTGTGCCTGCTGACTGTGGGGATGGTATTTACAAACAGCAACCCCTTCAACTAGAGCCAATGCATTCCTTCTGGGCCAGAGGACATCCCCTCAGTAGTTAAGGTGTTAGTGGTGGGGGCAGGGGTTGTCATCAATGGGAGTGACAATGGGCCAAGATTTCTCATGACAGAGCCAGGCTGTCTGGCAAGAGTGGACTTAGGTGGCAGTTCCTACTGCAAAGGGACCAGCCCCTACCCTTTTTTAACCCCTCAAGATCCCTACCACTGACTACCCCATCTCTTTCTAGCATTTTCTATCTTTCTCAAACCCCCTTTGTGAAATAACTGAGGAAATTATGACAGTGACAGAAATCTAACCTAACTGACTCCATCTTGTCTTTAGTCCCATAGGTTTATCAGAGGTATTCAAACCACAGCGACTCCATTTTGAATATGGGCTGGATAAAATAAGATTGAGACCTACTGGGCTGCATTCCCAGGAGGTTATGTCATATGCGTCCACCAAACAGGCTTTGTGTGAGCAATAAAGCTTTTTAATCACCTGGGTGCAGGTGAGCTGAGTCCGAAAAGAGAGTCAGTGAAGGGAGATAAGGGTGGGGCCGTTTTATAAGATTTGGGTAGGTAAAGGAAAATTACAGTCAAAGGGGTGTTGTTCTCTGGCAGGCAGGAGTGGGGGTCACAAGGTGCTCAGTGGGGAAGATTTTCAAGCCAGGATAAGCCAGGAAAAGGAATTTCACAAGGCAGTGTCATCACTGAAGGCAAGGACTGGCCATTTTCACTTCTTCTGTGGTGGAATGTCATCAGTTAAGGCAGGGCAAGGCATTTTCACTTCCTTTGTGATTCTTCAGTTGCTTCAGGCCATCTGGGCGTATATGTGCAAGTCACAAGGGATGCAATGGCTTGGCTTAGGCTTAGAGGCCTGAAAGTTAGGCATTCTAAGTTACAGGATGAGATAGGAGATAGGAGGTCAGCGCAAGATACAAGTCATAAAGACCTTGCTGATAAAGCAGCGTGCGGCAAAGAAGCCGGCCAAAACCAACCAAAACAAAGATGGCAATGACCTGTGGTCATCCTTACTAGTCATTATACACTAATATGAATCCATTAGCATGCTAAGAGACACTCCCACCAGCTCCATGACAATGTATACATGCCATGGCAACATCAAGAAGTTACCCTGTATGGTCTAAAAAGGGGAGGAACCTCAGTTCCAGGAACTGCCTACCCCTTTCCCTGTAAATTCATGAGTAATCCACCCCTGGTTTAGCACATCATCAATAATTAACTATACATATCCTTAGTCCAGTAGCAAAAGTTCCTGCTCTACCTATGGAGTAGCCATTCTTTTATTCCTTTACTTTCTTAATAAACTTACTTTAATTTTATGAACTCGCCTCAAATTCTTTCTTGCCCAAGATCCAAGAACTCTCTCTTGGGGTCTGGATCAGGACCCGTTTCCGGTAACTGGATAGCTGTCTTGGGTCATTCCTGGGCATGGCCCAAGCTAACTTTGGGAGAAATTTCGTTCATAGTTTAAATAACAGCTTTTCGCCAAATCTAAACTGCTCTTGTAAAATCAATGAAAGGCCACCACATTAGCATGAGACAGGCTTGGGTTCCAAATAATTACCAGCTGTTATTCCAGAGGTCACAAGATTTGCAACTTTCTCGATTATTCCTGCAGATGGCCACTGTTGTAGAACCTGATTGGCTTTTGAGATGTCTTTTCAGATGTTTGCATTTAAAAAAAAATTTTTTTTTTTAGACAGTTTCACTCTGCATCACATGCTGGAGTGCAGTGGTGCAACTGGCTCACTGCAACACCCACCTCCTGGGTTTAAGTGATTCTAGTGCCTCAACCTCCCGAGTAGCTGGGATTACAGGTGCATGCCATCACGCCCAGCTAATTTTCGTATTTTTAGTAGAAACAGGGTTTCACCATGTTGGCCAGGCTGGTCTTAAACTCTTGAACTCAAGTGATCTTTCCACCTCTGTTACGCACATCCATGTGAAGAGACCACCAAACAGGCTTTGTGTGAGCAATAAAGCTTTTTAATCACCTGAGGGCAGGCAGACTGAGTCCAAAAAAAGGGTCAGCAAAGGGAAATAGGGGTGGGGCAGTTTTATAGGATTTGCGTGAGTAGTGGAAAATTACAGTTAAAGGGGATTTCCTCTTGCAGGCAGGGGTGGGGGTCACAAGGTGCTTGGTGGGGAAGCTCTTGAGACTCACTGTCCAGGAGAAGGAATGTCACACGGTCAATTGATCAGTTAGGCCGGGGAAGGAACAAATCACAATGATGGAATGTCACCAGTTAAGGCAGGAATTGGCTATTTCACTTCTTTTGTGGTTCTTCAGTTGCTTCAGACCATCTGGATGTAGACATGCAGGTCACAGGGGTTATGACGGCTCAGCTTGGGATCAGAGGCATGACAACCCCAGCCTCCCAAAGTACTGGGATTATAGGAGTACGCCATTGCAGCAGCCACATTTTTGCATTTCTAACAACAGGGTGGCTCCACCTGGACCTGCCAACCAGTCCTGTGGCCCCCACCCCGGAACTGACTCAGCACAGGAGGGCACCTTCGATTCCCTGTGATTTCATCTTCAAGTCGAAAAATCAGCACTCCCGGATCACTCACTGGCTCCCTATCCACATTTCTCCTTAAAGACTCCAATCCCTGAATTCTCTGGGAGACTGATTTGAGTAATAAAACTCCGGTTTCCCATACAGCTGGCTCTGTGTGGATTAAACTCCTTCTCTCTCTGCAGTTCCCCTGTCTTGATAAATCAAGCTCTGTCTAGCCAGCAGGAAAGGAGAACCCATTAGGCGGTTACATTTTCCTCTCCACTGGCTCATTCTTGCTGCGCATCAGCTCAATCAGATCTTTCTGATCAACAGGTAAGGAAAAATCAGAACAGAAGGAAAGAAATGAAGAAAACAAAGAGGGTGAAAAAGATGAGGGCTGGAAAGAGAAAAAAGGACATTCACTTGACCTAGGCAGGTTGCACTAGCCTCACTCTTCCCATTTATGGTCTATAGTTTTGAAATATTCATCTCCATTCAGTCTCCTTCCCTGCCCCAAAGGTACTTCTTATCAGCTGAATGAATTCCATTCCATCACCATCCAGAACCTCTCAAAACTGGCTGGAGAGCACTGGCCTCTCAATCAATCAATCCAACAACCTCCTCTCTGCTGAGACTAGACTGCCCTGTTGCAGAGGACCCTCCCTCACTTCTGGCTCACTTTCCCGTCCTGGCTTCTGTGATAACGTCCACTCTTGGACCTCCCAATGTTACCACTGCCCCATCTTTTGTCTCCTCCAACCCTTCCTCTTTTGCCCATTGTTCCATCATCAATCTCTTTTGATTCCATCTCTAAAATCTTCCCTGCAGCACTTTCATCCAAATCTATGACTCCAAACAAAACCTCCATGAAGACTTCAAACCCTTAGCTCTAGTCGCTGTATTCTTTCCAAGTTCCAGAATCTCATTCCCACCTGTCAGTCTTATCTTCCCGGATACATTCCCACAAATTCAGGGTCAACATGCCTAAATCTAAACTCTTCATCTTCTCTCCTCACATCTCCTACCTTTCCTGATACCCTTATTTCTGTAATGGCTGGTATTTGCAAACCAGTCACTTGATTACAAACACTTAGGAAACAATGTGCTATCCCATCTTCTCCTTTAGTCTCTGTGACTGGCCAAGCTCAGGATCTCTAGGTTTATTAGGCACCCCCAATATACTGTCCCATCCCCTACATTTCCACAGAGGTAGGCACTACCATGCTCCATCTGCATCTTACCCACTCCAAACCACTGCGAGCATGAACTCCTCCAGATAACTGTACATGGCCAGAGGGCACCCTCACATCTGGGAAATCATCACCCCCACACACGTGCTCTCAACAGGAGGACCAACTCGGTGACACAATTCCTTCTCCAGAGCTCCCCACGGAATCGGGCTGAAACAGATTTCCAGCAGAAACCATAGCCTGCTTCCCTCTCTGCTCTCTTCTGGGAACAGCCCCCTAATCGATCACATGAACAAGAATCCCCATCCCAGGCTCAGCTGCTAGGATCACCAACCTAAGACAACCACTGTCATTCCATGTTTCTAGCTCTTGTTCCCTTTAGGTGTAGTCACTGGAATAGCCCACACCTGGTCTTACCACCTCTATATTCTCTTACTTGACTTTTCATGAATACTGGTTAAAGCCCAGTTAAACTTACTAAAACACTATTCTAATCTTACCTACCCATTCTCAAAAACTTTTAATGGTTCCTAAATGTCTGCTAAATTAAACACAAAGGCATCCTGACATTCAGGTCCTTCTGAACAATAGCCCCAACTATACCCCTCTCTCCAGGCAGGCTGAATCATCCACTGCCCCATGGATGAGTATGCCCCTCACTTGATTAGGTCTGGGTCTTTATCCATGCCATTCCCTCTGTCAAATTCCTAATAGTTCTTCAAGGTTTTACTCAAATATTATTTCACTGAAGAATTTTCCTTCTAATCAACACCTTGATTAGCCCTCTTTAAAATCATTACCAATATATAAACACACAATGGCATATTACTCCACATTAAAAATAAACAAACTACTACTAATGGATAGAACAATATGGATGATCTCAAATGCACTGTCCTAGGCAGGGTCACAATGACTCCCAATGCTCCCTGTTTCCTGGTATTCATACTTTTGTGTAATCCCCTTACCTCGAGGGTGGGGTAGACCTAGCAATTTGCTGCTAACCAACAGAATATGGAAAAAAATGATGGACAATTCTTCTGAGATTAGTTTACAAAAAGATGCTGGCTTCTGTATCACTCCTGTTCTTGTTCTCTTGCTTACTCAATCCAGCATAAGCTAATTGCTATGTCATCAACTGCCTCATGGAGACGGCCACATGGCAGGGAACTAAGGCTGGCCTCTGGTCAATACTCAGGAATTATAGCTTTCAGTTTAATGGTCATGAGGAACTGACCTCTGCCAACAGCCATGCATGATGTTAGGTCCTTTTACAGTCAAGCCTTGAGATGATCTTGGCCTCAGCTGACTTATCTCTTTTTTTCCTTTTTTTTTTTTTTTTTTTTTTTTTTTTTTTTTTTTTTTTTTTTTGTGATGGGGCCTTGCTCTTTCACCCAGGCTGGAGTGCAGTGGTGTGACCTCAGCTCTCTGCAACCTCTGCCTCCTATTTTCAAGCTATTCTCCTGCCTCAGCCTCCCAGGTCACTGGGATTACATGCATGTGCCACCATGCCCAACTAATTTTTGTATTTTTAGTACAGACAGGGTTTCACCATGTTGGCCAGGTTGCTCCTGAACTCCTGACCTCAAATAGTCCACCCACCTTGACCTTCCAAAGTGCTGGGATAATAGGAGTGAGCCACTATGCCCAGCCCCCAGCTGACATCTTGACTGCAGCCTAAGAAAGATCCTGAGCCAGAAAGAACCAGCCAAACTGTCCCTAAATTCCTGAGTCACAAAAATACAAAGTAGGAAGAATAATAGTCCCCCAAAGAAGTCCACATCCTAACCCCTACAGCCACTAAACATATTACCTTACATGGTAAAAGATGCTGCAGACTGTGGTCAAGGGTAAGACTCTGTGTGTTAAGCTGTTCTTGAATTGCAATAAAGAAGTAACTGAGGCTGGATAATTTATAATGAAAAGAGATTTAACTGGCTCCGATTCTGCAGGCTGTACAAGAAGCATGTGCTTAGCTTCTGGTGAGGCCTCAGGAGGCTTACAGTCATGGCAGAAGGAAAAAGGGGAGCAGGCAACTAACATGGTGAGGGCAAGAGCAAGAAAGGGAGGAAGGTGCCAGATATCATGTGAACTCGCTCATCACCAAGGGGACGGCCTTAAATCATTCATGAGGGTTTCGCCCCCATGATCCAAATACCTCCCTGCACACCCCCCGCCAACATTAGGGATTATGTTTCAACATGGCATGTGGAGGAGAAAAACATACAAACTCTATCACCTTGAGACAGGGAGCTCATGCTAGATAATCTAGGTGAGCCCAGTGTCATCACAACAGTCCTGAGATCCTTTTCCGATTGTGGCTAGAAGGAGATGGGGCTGCAGGGCTAAGGTCAGAGAGATACAACAGTGCTGGATTTGAAGATGATGTGGGTGACCTTTAGAAGCTGGAAAAGGCAAGGAAAAAGATTCTCCCTGGAGTCTCTAGCAATCAGCAGAGCCATATTGACACCTTAATTTTAGCCCAATGAGACCCAAGACAAACCTTTAACCTACAGAGCTGTCAGATAACAGCTTTGGGTTTTAAGCACGTAAGTTTGTGGTAATTTATTACAACAGCAATGGAAAACTAATAAAGTGAGATAGGATATGTTTGCTGTTTTAAGTCACTAAGTTTTGGGGGTAATTTAGCAGCAACAGACAAATAGTGCATGCATTATGCTATGTGAATGAATCCAAACTCCAAAAGCAACACACAGAATATTTCTGTTTACATAATGTTCCAGAAAAGACAAACAACTAGGGACGGAAAAAAGATCAATGGTTCCCAGGGGCTAGGTGTCAGAGGGAGGTATGACTACAATAGGGCACAGAGGACATTTGGGGGGTGATGGCACTGTTCTATACCTTGACTGTAATGATGGTGGCTCTATGGCTGTGTTTGTCATAATTCATAGTGAAATTTGCCCTATTGTACAGTGCTAGCATAGTGAAATTTGCCCTATTGTACAGTGCTAGCTGTAAAACTCACTTCATTTAATTTTTTTTTTTAAACCAATAGGACTTTCTGTATTTCTGAAAGCACTCATCACATCCTACCTGGAATAAGCCACTGTTTATGTATCTGTGAATAAACTACACCCAGTGGGACTTTAGCAACAGGGTCTCACTCATCTGTTTTTGGAGTGACTTCAAGAGCTACAAGCAGCAGCCTTATAACGTGGCATTAAGAAATCAGAGAGAGGTAAGATGCTTGAGCTTCAGCCCATCTCCAAACTGGCTCTCATCTGTACAGTAGAAAAATTAGCATATTTTAAATCACAGTACTTTGTGTTCCCTGCTTACACACTTATCCCTAGTGCTTACCCGCCTTTCTTGAGTGGTCCACTGAGATGGGACTGACAGAATCCTTCACTTGGTCCCAGATGGCCATCCTACATGTCGAACCCTCCCTACCTCCCAAAGGTGACTCAGGAGACTCTTCCTTTCTCCAGGAATTCTTCCCTTGCTCCTCATCTGCAAATTAGCTGTATCTTCCTCTTCAAAAGTTCTTGCATGCTTTCCCAAGACCTTTTACAAGGTCAGGAAGACAGGCACAACTAAATGACACAAGTTTCTTCAACTTCTTACCAATACATAGCTACATAGGACAGGAGATTGAGCTGTTATCCTAGTTCCCTGTGATGCAGTCTTTCTGCTCCTTAGCTCAGCTAGGTCCAAGTTCTTGTCTCACAACCAGGAAGAATTAGGCATGCAGACACTGGATAATGAGTGGAGTCGAATTTATTAAGTAAAAGGAAAACTCTCAGTGGAGAGGGAACATGGTAGGGGTGGTTCCCCTACCTGAAGGCAGTAAAGTTGCCCCATGTGGCTGGGTATGGGGCCTTATATTAACTCAGAATCGGGAGGACATGTTAATTAGTTTGTGAGCATGCACAGAAGGTTAAAGTGAAGGCAACAATCAAACGTAGGCACCACAGTGTAGGAAACCAGTTAGGGAAGGGCAGGTATATGTGGAATAGGTGAAAGGTGGGGATCAATCAGGAGAGTGTACCAAACAAGAAGACAAGTTCTCAATATGGACTGTAGCTTGGCTTTCAGTCTTTAAACTGTCTTCAACTTGGAAGTGGGGTTTCACCAGGGACACGCTCCTATCTGCCTAGGCATTTGGCTGCCTCCTTCCACTGTCACCTGGACTTTAAGTACCCATTAAGGCACCATATACCAGTCATACCAACTTGAGCAGGGCCAGGGAACTTGGCTTCCAATTCTCCTTGGGATATGTCCATTCCTACATTACTTAACACTTTCTACCATCAGCCATAATCTGTATGGGTAAATGTTATCTCTACAGTAGACAGTAATCAATGTCCATAGGAAGTGCATGTTTGCCCAGAGTCAAGATGTGGTGACAAGTAAACCTTTTGTACGCATCAGGATGGATACATCTGAATCAGTGCTATTTTCCTTATGGCATTTGGTCTACAGGACATCAAATAGCCATGTTTCACAATACATCACTGAAGCGGGAGGGAAAAAGTTGATGTGGTTCTAGTTGATCAAGAAAGAGTCATTTATGCTGTGGAGACAAGACCAGCCCATTAGGACTCAAGGAACCCAAGAATGAGACCTACCATTTCAAACCTGAGATGAGAAAGATGCTTTAAAAAGTCTAGGAGCAGTACTAGCCACTACCATGGGGTTGAGTTACAGAGAAGATATGTAAGTGAAATTGTTAACATGCTCCCCCAAAGTGAGGCAAGATTTTGCAGGTTAAATAAACACTCTTCAGAATGTAACATAATTATGGCTTTGGGGGATTCCATTTCAGACACAGCAAAGGAATGAGCTGAGTGGAATGTTATGTAAAGGGAAATACTTTCCAATCCCTCCTGGAAGCAGAATGTCACACTATCTGGGGCATTTCTCAACTAAGCTGCAAGAATTCATACTATCTGGAAATACTCTAAAATTCAATAGAAAGGGCCTAAGGACCCACAGACTTCTAAGAAACTTCTTAGTCTTTGCTGGCGTTCAGCTGTCTTTTCTCCCAGAAAAGGGAGAAAAATACTGTAGAATTCTAAGTTCGACCCCTGCTTAAACAGCTAGAGGTAGTTTTCTGAAATCATGGATGGCAGCATACACTGAACATAGCAATTCCCTTCAACAGCTACCTCAGTCCAGGTAAGGTCAAATCTACTTCAGCAATCCACCAAGGCCACAGCTGCCCAAAATGCAGCATGTGTGCCACTAGCAAAATTCAAGATGATTTTAGGTAGCATCCAAGGAGTTTAAAAAAAAATTATTCATATCCGGCCAGGCGCAGGGGCTCATGCCTGTAATCCCAGCACTTTGGGAGGCTGAGGCGGGTGGATCACTTGAGGTCAGGAGTTGGAGACCAGCTTAGCCAACATAGTGAAACCCCGTCTCTACTAAAAATACAAAAACTAACCAGGCGTGATGGCACACGACCGTAATCCCAGCTACTCGGGAGGCTGAGGCAGGAGAATCGCTTGAACCCGGGAGGCGGAGCTTGCAGTGAGCCAAGATCGCGCCACTGCACTCCAGCCTGGGAGACAGAGTGAGACTCCATCTCAAAAAAATATATATATATTATTTATATACCAGCACTTTGGGAGGCCAAGACAGGCAAATCATGAGGTCAGGAGCTTGAGACCATCCTCGCCAACATGGTGAAACCATCTCTACTAAAATACAAAAAATTAGCTGGGCGTGGTGGCACATGCTTATAGTCCCAGCTACTCAGTAGGCTAAGGCAGGGGAATCACTTGAACCTGGGAGGTGGAGGTTACAGTGAGCCGAGATCGCGCCACTGCACTCCAGCCTGGTGACAGAGCAAGACTCTGTCTCAAAAAATATATATATATATATATATATATATATATATTTATATGCTGTAATGTAATGGAAATTATATCATCATCCTCTCAAAATCAATTTCTCAAATATTCCTGTAAAGGATTTCTTAAAATTGGTACCAATAAACATTAAATAATAGTAAACTGATGCAGTGATTTTGCAAAAATGACCATATAATTGGCTTAAGTTTGAGAAAGCGACACTGAAAGATACGCAATACGAAGTGCATCTTTTAGAAAGAACGGACAAACATGAGCGATCTTCTTTCACCTGAGACACCCTCAGAAAATGTTAGTCATTCTATTGAGAGAATGAGAAACTTGAATCCCAGTTAAAGAGTATCTTTTGTGTGATATGTTCATAACAGAATTCTTTTGTTTAGTGCAATTCTCGCAGGTAAGAGAGGTATGTGACAGATAAGATGGCATGACAAGGAAAACTCACTTTGTCACCTGTGTCTGTCTCTCATTATGTGTGTGGCCCTGAGGAAGGTGAATAAACCCCTCTGAGCCACAGCTGCGTCCGCTGTACGAGGGAATGATAATGTCCACCTTGTTTGACAGCCACAAGAATTAGAGAAAATATATAAAAAGCCTAGCATCAGCCTTGACAGAGATGGTGCCTAAAAGAGGGTATTTCCTTTTTCCTCAAATGCTCATTCCACTTTGGGGATATGGTATCCACCAATAATTGACAAATAAAAAAAACATATACATTGTCTTCCACATTTATAAGATACTTATGTATTATTTCTGTTGCCCTTATTCAATATCCCTGGTAGAGAATGTCCTGAATAAATATTCAAGGAAAGAGAGCAAATAAAACAAGAGAAATATCAACACAAAAAATCAATATCAGCTTGGGTGGCCAATGACCATCAGCTGTGCTTCTAAATTTGAAAGGACCTTCACATGTCGAGAATTTGACAGACACCATCAAGTATTAAAATAATAATTAACTGGGAGTGGATTCTGCTGTCAAGATAACCTAGCCACATTTAATTAATTTTTTTTTATTTCAGTTGGAATAGAGAAAATAATCCAAAACAATTACCCAGAGTGGAGTGCAGCACTGGCTGTGTCCCCTGGAGACCACCAGGAATTTTTCATTTCATGCACCATTTGCAACCTCTTAGAGTGAATTCCAGAACATCAGTACATACACTTAACAGAAAATGGAAATACTCTTGTTTTTGCCATTTCCTTAAATTTTTGCCTCATGTCCATTACCTTGATTATATTTTCCTATCCCATCATCAGCAGTCCCAACAGCAAAATCTCAACCTCACTGATTCTAAAAGGGGGGAAATGTAAAATAGAAGTCCATCCACATGCTCTCCAAGATGGTTTTCTAGGGAAAATGCATCCGTTTGATAATTGTGCCCCAACGGCACTTAGTGCAATGGGCATGATATCTGCCATGCAGGTCTGATTTCTTGGTGTTGCAGTTCTGGTTGTTTTTAAATTTTTCTCCTGCCCTTTACATTCAGCACTTCATTGCCCTGTGTTCCGGCTTCCTGGGGACATTTAATAAAATGGACAATCAACTGTAAGTGCAATAAGGATGGGGGCTGGTGGGGAAAGTAAGAAAAAGTAACTTCAACTACACTCATGACCTACTAGCCTCACTTGAACATAGTGCCCTTGGATGGAAAAGATGTAAATTAACCCAAGTCTCTCTTGGCAAATTCCCATTTGTTCATCTAATAAATGTATCATAGTCTCGTCCTAAAGAAATTCAATAGTGATATGAAAGACATTTGACAGGCCAGAGTAGAATTTAGCAAACTCCACAAGAGAAAGTGACTATGATTCATACAAATAGAAGAAGGGAAACAGCTAGCAGATGAGGAAGGTCAGGGTGGCATTATTTAAACAGGGAATTGGTTCTTTCTGTGACCCTCAGCTTCTCATGCCCAAAATGGATTACGTCTTAATAATGGGCCCAAAACCCCTGAAGGATAGAGATGGTATCTGAAGTCATCCTGTGCTCTCACACCTAGGATCATGCTTGGCATACAACAGAATTTTGTTGAATTACAAAATCCCCCCAAAATAGCAAGATACCACTGGCGAAATCTCCCTGCATCTTTGATCATACTAAGTTCACAGTTGTCTCTTTAAAACACTGCATACAATCAGTACTTTTTTAAAAAAAACCCCGAGTCCCTCCCTCTGTTAACATTATCCACAACACAGTCATTTAGGTACCATTTGCTTAATTTAAGGACCATCTGTGTTTACAAAATTACACTGGAAACTAACTCATCTATACTTCTTAGCTTAGCCTCGCCCTTTGCAAAAACTTCTGCTAAGTGGGGTTGCTCTTCTGATTTTAGGTTTTAAAAAACGAATATATGTTAAGATAATAGACTATTTATCTTGGTGAACTGTGGGAAACTCTGCTTTGTGGTTCACAGAGGTCATGCAATTAGGTTGATCCGCAGTGCGAGTAATTAAGTGAAGGTCCACGCAGCCTTCAAACACATCCATGGCTAAGTAGTGAAAAGTATCCAGGAAACTTGAGTGAACGGCTAGAGCTGGCAGTAAATTACTTGACAATGCCTAGGCAGAACGCATTTACTCTCAGAACTGAAAACTTTGCCTTTGACTATGCTTTCCTTGTGGGAGAATCTGGGTAGCCTCCATGCCAAGCAGTGCCTCATCCAGGGCCTGGCACAGGGGGATGACTGGTATTTGTCAACAGCGCTTCTATTAAAATAATATCTGGGCCTCCTGAATACATAAAACGCATCCCTCAAAGCATTTTACTCACTTGCTAAGTGAGGAAAATAAAGGCAATAAACAAATAACGAGTCTTCCTGAAAACACATTAGCATTGCTACAAATTAACATTACATTTTGTAGGCATAAAGCAATACTAAGCAGCATTACAAGCCATTATTTATGAACTTCTGCAGTATCATGGATGCATAAATTCTGCAGAAAAATCATGGGAAGGGAACATTAATTTTTTAATAAATTTATAGAATAGTTTTAAGTACCAGGTGATATCATTCACATCGTGCAAAAAGAGTTTATTTCAATACACTTTATACAGTTTTAATGCAGGTAGGGGGCTTAAATAGGTGGTGGCAGAGGTGAACTTACATGAACAGTAAGAAAAAAATTGTTTGGGGAATGTGCTTAAACACACGGTCAAGTCACTCAAACCATAAAACATCTCATGCATTTTGTACATTTCCCTTGCCTATGACGACTCCTTCCTCTGTTTTGCCTAGAGATATATGGAGCTGTAATAGAGTTCAGAAGCCCCGGACAGCTGTGTGCTGCCATTCAGACCTGAAAGATTCCATGTTATGATAAAAATTAATGTACTCTGACATCCTCTGGGACTTTCTGGGCCCTGGGAATAGCTAATGAAGAAATACAACCTTGCTGGAGAATGGCACTTGGCTCCGGAGTTGAGGATTAATTCACATGTGGTAGTGGTGTGGTCCCCCTGTCACCAGCTGCACAGCAACCAGACCCCAGGGCCAATGGGAGCCAGTGCTGATTGGTTAGAATTATTTCCCAGGTCAGGAGAGGACAAATAAGCAAAACGCTTTACAAAATAATTGAGCCCAACTTAGATTCAGCCTGTCACTTCTTAAACCAAAAATGAGTCACGCAACCCCTTGTCTCTTGTTGGCTTTGATCGTGGACCTGTAAGTTTTTCCCCAAGAAAAATGCTTCCTCAGTGACTGTACCAATAACGGGCATGTCCCAGGGAACTCTCCTTCAAGAGGGGCTCAGAAAGGGGGTTGGTGTTGAGCTTGGGGGAAGTACTGAAGCCCCCAATTTCAATGGACCTCCGACCCTACCTTCCAACATGTTTACTGCAACCTCCCACCACCCACGATGTTCACAAATAAGGTCTAATCACAATAATGTTCATAGCAGCATCATTTATAGTAGCCAAAATGTAGGAACAACAGAAATATCCACCAACTGACAACCAGATAAACAGATATGGCACATCCACACAATGGAATATTTTTCAGCCATAAAAAGAAATGAAGTACTGATTTTTGCAATAGCACAGACGAAC
The DNA here is from genome assembly GCF_024542745.1 of Macaca thibetana thibetana. NCBI lineage: Eukaryota > Metazoa > Chordata > Mammalia > Primates > Cercopithecidae > Macaca > Macaca thibetana. The sequence goes on along the minus strand of NC_065597.1, from coordinate 21,449,246 downwards.
CTCTAGAACGTTATGCTAAGTGAAAGCCCGTCACAAAAGACCACGTGTTGTCTCATTCCACTCATATGAAACGTCCAGAATAGGCAAACAGGTAGAGATAGAAAGCAGACTGGTGATTGCCTTGGGGCTGGAGGAAGTAGGGATGGAAAATAACTGCTAATTGTCATGGGATTTCTTTTTGGGTTGAAATTGTTCTGGAATTCAAAAGTGGTAATGTGATGTAACTTCATGAATGTAGTAAATATCACTGAATTGTACAGCTTAAAATAATCAATTTTGGCTGGGCACAGTGGCTCATACCTGTAATCCCAGCACTTTGGGAGGCCGAGGCGGGCGGATCTAGAGGTGAGGAGTTTAACAGCAGCCTAACGAACATGGTGAAACCCCGTCTCTACTAAAAATACAAAAATTAGCCCGGCATGGTGGCAGGTGCCTGTAATCCCAGCTACTCAGTAGGCTGAGGCAGGAGAATTGCTTGAACCCAGGAGGCAGAGGTTGCAGTAAGCCAAGATCGTGCCATCACACTCCAGCCTGGGTGACAGAGCAAGACTCAGTTCAAAAAAAAAAAAAAAAAAAAAAAAAAAAAAAAAAACCACGGAATTTTATTGTATGTAAATTATGTCTCAATTAAAAAAAAAATCCCTGGTCTCTGAGAAATCTTTCCTGACATTCTCAAAATGCATTAAGTAGCCTTCAGCAGGGTTTCCTCACCCTCTCCCTAAAGCACCCTTAAGGTCTCTCTCCAGATTGTCCCCTAAAACATATACACTCCCACCCTACCAAGACAGGATACAAGACACAGTGAGTTCCATAAAAATAGGCTGCTCTTTTTTTAGACCATCAATGGGCTACACAAAGCTACACAGCTCTAGACCAGAACATTATTTCAGCCTATTAGAATTTTACCATGTCAAGTTGAATTTATTCTCAATATCTGAATTTTGGCTATTATAAGAAATATTAGGTGCAAAATTTTTAAACTTGGTTTTTCTTAAAATATTCAGTCTTTTCCAATTTATTAATTTACTGTCTTCACTAAATGATTAAGGAAAATGTAGAAAAAAGTGTTATTAGAAAAAATATCTTGCAAAAAATTTGAATATTTGAACTATTTCTGCACACACATATTTAACATTTTTCCTACAGAACCTCAATCATTCTCTTCAAAAAAAAAATACAAGGCAGCTGGACATGGCTCATGCCTGTAATCCCAGTATTTTGAGAGGCAGAAGCAGGAGGACTACTTGATTCCAGAAGATGGAGACCAGCCTGGACAACATAAGGAGATCTCGTCTCTACAAAAATAAAAAGTAGCCGGCATGATGGTGCACGTCCTGAGTACTCAGGACGCTGAGTGGATCACTTGAACACAGGAGGCTGAGGCCATAGAAAGCTGTGATCGTATCACTGTACTCCAGCCTGGGTGACAGAGCCAGCCCTACCTCAAAAACAAATAACAAAGTGTTATTCTGATATATGAATTATAGTGTTAATTGAGGGGTAACAGTGTATTCATTGATACAAATTTAATGATCTCTTGGATTTGCTTTAAAAGCAAATGCCCAGTGTACACTCCAGAATAATCCCTTCTTTCCTTCCTCCAGTCCTCCCTTCCCTGTTCCCTTTCTACCTGCTCCCTTCCCCCTTTTCCTCCCTCCCTCCCTCTAACCCTCCTTGGGATGGTGAGAGAAAAACCAAGCTGGATTCATGGGCCAAGTTGGGAAATGTAACTGTAAACCACAGAAACTCAAACGCTTTTTCCAAGTCTTCCTTCTGTCCAGCCATCCATCCATCCATCCATCCATCCATCCATCCATCCATCCATCCACAATGCAGAACAGTTAAATTAGAATCCTGGGGGTGGCAGCCAGACTGCAGTGTTCAAGGATTCCCAGCTGATTCCACACACAGCCAGGCTGGGGAACCACCTTGTCAGTTTCTCAGGAGTTTTCAGATCTGAGGTGGGAAATCAAGGCACTGCTGGTGCATTCCACTAAGATCCATTTCCCAAGCTGTGTAATTTGTCACCTTATGCATAACTTGTACTTCTGAGGCAACCGGAGACCTTTTTCTCCTTTCTGCTTTTGGTTATCAATTATTGCATAAAGTCAGCTCGAATGTCTTTTTTTTTTTTTTTTTTTTGAGACGGAGTCTCGCTCTGTCCCCAGGCTGGAGTGCAGTGGCCGGATCTCAGCTCACTGCAAGCTCCGCCTCCCGGGTTCACGCCATTCTGCTGCCTCAGCCTCCCGAGTAGCTGGGACTACAGGCGCCCGCCACCTCGCCCGGCTGGTTTTTTGTATTTTTTTTAGTAGAGACAGGGTTTCACCGTGTTAGCCAGGATGGTCTCGATCTCCTGACCTTGTGATCCGCCTGTCTTGGCCTCCCAAAGTGCTGGGATTACAGGCTTGAGCCACCGCGCCCAGCCTCAAATGTCTTTTTGATGACGACTCAGTGACTGAACTCCAACAGCAGTTTAAGCTTAAAAGTTAAACTGAGGAACTTTACCGCTAATTAAGAGGTCCTGTTTATGTTTTGCTGAACGACAAGGTATGGAATAGATTCTTCAAAAATGAAGAAAAGAAAGGACTCGCAGTATTAAAAACACAGTGCAGTGACAAGTAGCTCAACTAAAAATATAATCTTCCTTGGGGATTTTCAGCCGGCTGCCACAGTGTAGCACCGCTGATTTATTCAAATGTATATTCAAGTTTTTAGGCTGACAAGAATTAGCTTCTCAACAATTTACTGGGAAAAGATGGTTCCCATGTTATTAAAATGTGATTTCAGTGTGGTTTCGGCACAACTTCTCAACATGTCAATTATGTAAGTGTAGATTCCAAAGTGACAATGAGGGTGGTTAGGATGCTAAGAGGAGAAAAACCAAGCTGGATTCATGGGCCAAGTTGGGAAATATAATTGTAAACCACAGAAACTCAAACGCTTTTTCCAAGTCTTACATAAATCGAGAGTTCCCTGAGAGTAACTAAATGTTCAAACCCTGACGCCAGGGATTTGCTGCACTGATATCTGTGTGGGTGGTCTCACTGCGGGTCAAAGAGCAGGCTTGACAGACTGGGCTCAGAGGTGTCGCTCCCTGTTCAACCCAAGCAATGCCAGGTTGGCTTGGTCCCATGATCCATGACCACTCCAGGCAAGCCCTTACTCTTAACAGAAGCCCTCACTCTTAAGGTTCATAGATTCCTTGCAAGAAAACCTTTGGGTTATGTGCCTAAAATAACTATTGTTATAACTATGATTACATATAACTATGATTACTTTAAAAGTTGTTTCCCAAGATCTATAAATGTACAGCCTCCATGCCACCCAAAGAGGCATCAATTCAAGATCATATTGCCGAGAATCTGTATCTTAAAAGTTCAGTTCACCCAAGGGTACTATGCGTCGCCATTTTTGTTCTTCCCTCTTCTTCAGTTCCATCCTTCCTCTCTTCCATCCTTCTATCCATCTAGCCAGCCAGCGACCCATCCCCTTCCTTCTACTAGAAGGCAGTAAATGTAATAATTGCAAACGATGATAAAGATGATGACAATGATGGTTAAAATTTTAAGTGCACGGGTTAAAACTTACTAAGTGCTCATTAAGTATCAGGTACTATGCTTTATAAACATGTTACTGAATCCTCTCAACAACCCAGAGTGGTGTTACTCTCCTTTCCCATCTTTGCTGATGAAAGTGAGAATTAGATCAAGGACAGAGCGAAACTCCATCTCAAAAAAAAAAAAAGAAAAAGAAAATAAAAAGAAAAGAAAAAGTAAGTTGTGGCACAGATATTCCAAGCTAAGACCAAGATGTGTTAGCCAGTTTCTGCTCGTCTGGGTCTCAGTTTAATGAAGTAAAATAAATATAGAAAAAAGCATCCCCAAAGTATTCCATGTACAATGATTGGGTGTGTTGCTGATGGTCCCAAAACTCATCAATTCAACTGTGGTGCCCAGATAAGAGCAGACACAAGCAAGGGTCTGTAGAGGACAAGACACAAGCAATCCATGAATCCAGCTTGCTTTTTCTCCTCTTGCCATCCTAACCACTCTCATTGTCACTTTGGAATCTATACTTACATAATTGACATGATTGACATGATGATTGACATGATGATGGACAAGTGGGAGAGGAGCCACACAAGCAAAGTCTCAGAGTTAGGATCCACAACATGAGGAGCTAAGTAGAGAGGCCCGGGATGGGGAAGACATGGCCACAGGTGACAGAGGAGAAGGGATCAGATTCCGAAGGCCCGGGTGGGCCACAGCAGGAAGTGTAGCTATGTGCAGGTCACACAGCAGGACACTGCCAAACAGGACAGGGTCAGGGCTGGGTTTGCATTTGACAGTGATCACGCCATCAATTTGGAGGTGTAAAAAGCAAAACGACCCCTTGATCATCTTCTGTCTACTTGATAAGCATCATTTTGAAGACAAATAGAAAGAAGGGGGAAATGGACAGTGACATATGCAGTAAATGTATAAAGATGACACAAATGAGAGTCAACAGCTGCCGTTTCAGCTTAAACGGACTCCGTGAAGAAGCACCCTCTTGAATGGGTGGAAAATAGTCTCAGTACCTTAACTGAGGGGATGAGAATCTCTTCTGAGTTTAACCTCCTTTACACATATTTCAGCAAAACGATTTCCCTTTGGTGATAGAAAATTGGCTGAAAGGCCAGGAACGGTGGCTCACGCCTGTAATCCCAGCACTTTGGGAGGTCGAGGTGGGTGGATCGCCTGAGGTCAGGAGTTGGAGACCAGCCTGGCATGGTGAAACTCATCTACTAAAAATACAAATTAGCCGGGCATGGTGGCACATGCCTGTAATCCAGCTACTTGGGAGGCTGAGGCAGGAGAATTGCTTCAACTCGGGAGGTAGAGGTTGCAGTGAGCCAAGATTGCACGACTGCACTCCAGCCTGGGTGACACAGTGAGACTCCATCTCAAAAAAAAAAAATAAAAAACAAAAAAAAAGAAAAAAAAGAAAAGAAAAAGGAAAATTCACTGAAAGAAGCATCTCCTCCAACCTTGAACTGACCTTTGTAATTGTCCCACTAGGCAGCGGCTGTCCATCATCTATTTTACTCATGGGACAAATCTCCTTTAGAAACAATGTGTTCTACATGGTACATTTCCCAAATGAGACACACGATTCTCCAAGCTACTATCTAAGCTGAGTTCAACAGAAGAAGAGATTTTGGACTAAGTTCTAGCCTTACTATGTACCAGCTAGCATGAACTTGGTTGAAGTTCTTAATTTCTTAATTTGTAAAATGTGGTTAATCATTGTACCAGACTGAACCATTAAACACTACCATTCTTCTGCCATTTTTTAACCCACCCTTTGAGTCCTTATAACGATAAAATGGAATGGTATATAAGTGCTTAGCAGTACATGACACATGATAAATAGCTGATAAATATTAGCAATGATTATCATCATTACATGGTTCCATACTCCAATTAGGGCTTCAGTATCTTCATTATTTAAACAGTACTTAGTTACTTTATTGACCTGCTTCCCCGTATGGTAGTATTTCCAAAGCTCAGCAAAGCACATTGTTCCACTCAAACTCTTTCCTCTTCTCTCAGCCCTTAAATATCATGGGGGAGTTTCTTCAAATAATTCAAATTAGGCACACAACATCGACTCTCAACACTTAATTACCTTGACCAAACCTAACATAACCCATTTTCTAAGAAAAACGGAATATATTTCTCATGATGAAAAAGGGTGCTATTAAAATGAGTTTCACTTCAAGGGTCTGTGGGCTACTGTCCAACGAGTAGTAAACCACAGCGGCCAGGCCAGATACCAAATCCAAGCCACTTCCTGTTCTTTGTAAATAAAGTTTTATTCAGACACAGCCACACCCAGTTACTTCTGTGTTGTCTCAGGTTACTTTTATATTACAATAGTCTCGTGTAACACTCAACAATGTATTCAACAATGATAGTTGCCACAAAGACCGTCTGGCTGATAAGAGCAAAAATATTTACTATCTGATTCTTTGCAGAAAAACTTTGCCGATGAATGTCTAGTCCAGTGCTTTACATAATCATTATTTAACACCAGCAATAATTAACATTCTTTTCTATAGCTAAAGGCAGGACACCAGCTTGCATATGCACTGGTGGGACTGTGAGGAGTAGGAAAAGACAACCACGGGGTAATTTTTATCTACCCTCCAAAGCGTGGTTTTTCCTCTTTCTCGAAGGGAAGGTTTTTCGTCTTCAATTTCCCTATATCAGTTTGATTTCATGAAACATGATAGTGATAGTTAAACCTAAGATTCTGTTGGGAAATCAAAAATGTTTATTCTGTGAACATTGGTGTGGTTAATTCAACACATTTTCATTTATGTCTTGGCAGTGATAACTTTTAATATGGCAAAAGGGCTCACTGAGATTTTTTTTTTCCCAACAAATGTCATGCTAAGTGACCCCTAATTAATGTAATAATTATTCTCTCCATCAGGGGTGGGGTTTTGAAGGTTGGCATCATAAAAAGTTATCAAAAAACTGCTAAGCATCACAACTGCTGCAAGAAAGAAATAAGGTACAGGAGATATGAGAAGGCATAAGCTTTATTTCCAATGTCTAGCCAAGTTCCTGGCACTGTTGTGAGTGCTGAATAAATGATGAGGCGAGGGAAAAAAAAGTTTTTAAGGAGGGGAGAAAGGAAGCAGATGAAGTGGTCTGGTGTGCCACCGTGCTTAAGGATTCCTAGTATTTGCAGTGTGTGCTGGTGTACCTCACTTATCCATAGCAGGCTGCTTTTACAGCAACTCATCTGAAAAAGATGCCTAAAATCAAGAGGAACAGACATAGTCATGTCAAACAAAATGGAATCTAAGCACTTACTCCAAAAGAAAACTGTGAAGCATCCTCGGGTCCATGGTTTTCCATCAGTGTAAATCAAGAATAACAAAAGAGCAGAAAAAAAAATACTCAGTAGAGTAATGAAGTACTTTATGATCCTCAGTGGAACATCACTACAGTAACAATAAATTCTCTTGGCTCTTGTCGCCCTAGAGCTTGCAGGCAATGTGAAGTTCATTTCCCTTCTTCTCTTGGTTGCCAGGCATTGCAGAGATCATTCCTGGACCCAATTTTTCTTTCTTACTTCTCTTCCCTCTTTCTTCCCTTCTCTTTCTTTTTCCTTTTCAAGATAGGTTCTGGCTCTGTTGCCCAGGCTGAAGTGCAGTAGCATGATCACGGTACCCTCCACCACGCTGGCTCAAGTGATCCTTCCTGCTCAGCCTCCCAAGCACCTGGGACTACAGGCATGCACCACCACACCCAACTAATTTCTGTAATTTTTGTAGACAGAAGGTTTTGCCAAGTTACCGAGGCTGGTCTCAAACTCCTGAGCTCAAGCAACCTGCCTGCCTTGGTCTCCCAAAGTGCTGGGATAACAGGCATGAGCCACCACATCTGTCGTCTCATTTTAAACTATTGTGAAAGCCCTTATGAGACCCACACTTCCTCTCTGAGCACATCTATCCCCTTTTCCTGTTTAATTAGCTTTCTTATTTCTATCTTAAGCTCTATATATTCTCGGAAACCTTTCTTAGATCATTTTAGGATCAACATGAGAAACAAATGCATATTACCAATAGTCCCAGGCTCCATAAAGTGAGATGTGTCTGGTAATTTCATGCATTCTGGCTATTTTCAATAATCAACAACCTGCAAAGCACTGTGCAAATCAACATTACACAGACTCGGAAAGTGAGGCTGAGATTTTCAGTAGTTTGCCCAAAGCGACACAGCCATTAAGTGGTAGAGCTGAAAGTTTCAGTTGACCCCCAACACCCATGTTCTTTACAGTACTCCAGGACATATAGGTCCTTGCCCAGGACCTATACGATGGCCCCCAGCCAATCCGGCCCATTGTCTGTTTTGTAAAGTTTTATTGGAACACTGCCATGATCATCCATTTGCATGCTATCTATGGCTGCTTTCAGGCTACCATGGCAGAAGCAAGCAGTTGCATTAGAGATCTTAATAGCTTGAAAATTCTAAAATGTTTACTCTCTGGCCTCTTACAAAAAGTTTACCTACCTCTGCCCTGTATGGTCCTACTTTGATGTTTTGGGAAAGAGAGTGTATCATCTATTTCAGAAATATTTTTCAAAGTATTATATAAAAAGATTGAATGCTGAAAAAGTTTCAGAAGGCAAAAATTTACTTAGGAGGGAAGCATGCTTCTTCCCTGATGTTTCTAGATACACTAAGTATTTCACAGCATGATTTCTTAATGCCTTAGGATGGAAAACGTATGGGACACAAAAAATTTAACTTGTAGGCTTTTCAAAATTTTCCTTAAAAAATCATAATTAAGAGCTAGATTTAGAGCATTCATTACAGCAAAAAACTGCCTTTGTTTTTCTTTTCTTTGGGTTTTCATACTGTGTAGAGAAGCAAAGCAACGTGATCTTCTGTTAGGCAAACCAAAAATGGATTTCTCATGTTGAGCCAAGAGTAATGCAGATATGTTGGCTAAAACATTATTCTTAAAACTGAGCTAGGGAGAAAAAGAAAGATTAATATGTAATTTACACGTTGGTCTTCAGGGTAATTTATCCCACAAAATTTGGAATTTATTTATAATTTATAGCCCACCCACTTCCATAGATGGATTTCACACAGCAAAATTTGGAATATGAATCCAAGAATATCATATCTGGGATTAGTAGATTCAACTTCTGAAAGTAATTTAGCAGTAAATGAAAATAAATAACCTTGTTAAAGATTTTTTTTTCCTCTCAAATGTTTAAGAAGTAAAGCAAGGATAGAAAACCGTTATTTTAACCTTTTTTTAAATCAAAAAAACACCACTGTTCTATATTATCTTCCAAGTGAGACACAGCTTAAGTATAATTTCTTTAAATTATACTGGAGACAGAAAGTTCAGAAGAGACATAAAAATCCATGATCAAAAATGCAGTTCTAAAAACGTTTGGACTTGGGTATTTTAATATGAATTTCTTATCAATTCCAAGAAGAATCAAAACCATTGGTCAGTATTATACAAGCTGACCGGTAACTGAAAACTAAGTAATAAATATCTCAGGGGATGTCACCAACTTTTTAAGTTCCAGGACTGCAATTCAGTTGTCTATTTTATCAGGCACATATGGAACTATAAACCATTTTTTGAAAAATTTTGTAATACACAGACAGGGTCTCACGATGTTGCCCAGGCTGGTCTCACATTTCTGAGCTCAAGCAATCCTCCCACCTTGGCCTCCCATAGTGTTGGGATTATAGGCATGAACCACTGTGCCCAGCCATAAACCATTTTTTGAAGAAGAAAAAGTATTACAGATTACTTCTCTCTAGGAGCTGTTAACTCTTCTAGGCCCTGTTGAAAATATGAACTTTTCAGTAAACTAAGCAGCTACCACTAGGAAGGAAAATGTGCAAAGCCACCATGAAAACATACTGTTGTTTATCAGTCCATTACACAAAACCCCAATATTTGGTCTGAGTGATTAGAAAGGGACCCAGCTCTTCATACTCCTATGGACACCACTGCTGCCAGGCAGTGGGAAGTCTGGCTCCTCTCCAGGGATGCAGTTTAAACAAAAATATCCCTCCCAAGCCAGTTTGGGTGGAACTTACCACAGGCTTTGGTTTGGAACTTTCCAGTAATGCCCAAAATAATTCGACCCGAGACACACTGGCCAATGACCGCCGCTAACTCTAAGGAGAACTATCTGGAAGGAGGCTGAGGCTTCCTGGGCTGACCACCCAGAAAACTGAGTAGAGAGTAACAGAATCAATGAATGAAAACAGGAGTGGGTAAACAGAGAGTGGACAGAGGAGTGAGGAGGTCAGGACGTGCCGGGCCTGAAGAAAACTGGCTTTGGCGATCGGGCCTGTGTGTCCTCTTGGACGATTACACCACTGCCTCTGAAGTATTCTTACGAAAACATTAAACACCAAGTTGATTGAGTCTCTTGAGTTATCTACCCTTTCACAGGAAACTCAGGAGACAGAAGAGTATGTTACAAGATACCACAGAGATAGAATCATCAAAGTACAAACTGCAGAAATCTCTAGAGCAGAGGTTTCCAAATGTTTTGGCACCAGGGCCTGGTTTTCTGGAAGACAATTTTTCCGCAGACTCACAGGAGTGCGGTGGTTTTGAGACAATTCAAGCACATGACATTTATTGTGTACTTTATTTCTACTATTATTATGTTGTAATATATACTGAAATAGTTATCTAACTCACCATCATGTACAATCAGTGGGAGCCCTGAGCTTGTTTTCCTGGAACTAGATGATCCCATCTTGAAGGTGATGGGAGACAGTGACAGATCATCAGGCATTAGATTCTCATAAGGAGCACGCAACGCAGATCCCTCGCATGTGCAGCTCACAATAGGCTTCGTGCTCCTATGAGACTAATGCTGTTGCTGACCTGACAGGAGGCGGAGCTGAGGCAGTAATGAGAGTCACAGAGAGTGGCTCTAAGCACAGATGCAGCTTCATTTGCTCGCCCACCACTTACTCCCTGCCATGCCACCCAGTTCCTAACAGGCCACGGTTCCGCTATTGGTTTGTGGCCTAGAGGTCGGGGACCCCTGCTCTAGAGAACACCCTGGTCCCTTAAATATGTTGCATTAAAAGAAATACTTTTAAGGAAAACAAAAAGAAGAGAAAACCTGAAGATTAAAAATGCATCGACCTTATTTGAATCCTGATTCAAACAAACTAAACTAAGAGAAAGACGGAGGCAGGAAAAGAGGAGGGACAATAGAAATATTTGTTTTACATTGTTTTTTAGCCACTAAATTTTGGAGCCATTTGAGACAGAGTCTCACTCTGTCCCCCAGGCTGGAGGACAGTGGCACGATCTCGGTTCACTGCAACCTCTGCCCACCCCAGAGTTCATCCAATCCCCGTGCCTCAGTAGCTGGGACTTCAGGTATGCATCACCATGCCCGGCTAATTTTTCTGTTTTTAGTACAGGTGGGGTTTCACCCATGTTGGCCAGGTCGGTCTCGAACTCCTGGCCTCAAGCGATCCACCCGCCGCAGCCTCCCCAAGCGCTGGGATTACACAGGTGAGCCACCGTGCCCAGCCGGAGTAATTTCTTACACGGTAATACATAACCAATACAGAAACCCACACTGAAAATTCTATGACTGAAGTGTGAGAAGTAACAAAAAGTCATTTTGCATTCAGACAGATTTGGGTTCAAATTCTGGATCTTCTACTTGCTCAAGTTGACAAAGTGTCTTGAGCTCTCTGCACTGCAACCTAGTAATTTGTAAAGTAGGGATAATCATGGTTAAGCATCCAGAATTCTTACAACAAATTAAAGACAGAATACATGTATATAAGAGCTTAGTACATTGCCTTGCACAAAACTAACAAGTTGGCTAGCAGCTATTGTTTACACAATCATGGTTATGGTTAGGAGGGCTCCCTCTACAATAGCCTCCTTTGCACCCTCTCCTCCCAGCACCCAGAATAAAAAGAAGATATCTAGGAACAGGCTGATCCCCATCTCCTGCAGAAGGCAGATGGAGGATGGTTCCACAGTACAATGAGCCACTCTTCTCACCCGTGTTTGTACGAAGCATCTGTTTCTACCTTTTTTGCTCTAAGACTACACAATATGCTGCCTATCCCAGTGTGGAGAAACACTTGAGCTGGAGCATGGACCGAGGGAGTACACACAGGAACTCAGAGCCTGATAATACTCTGGTGTGATCGCATACAGGCTTTGAAACGGTATATTAAATAAGAGCACCCACATGGAATTTAAATTTAAGGGTTTTTTTTTTTTTCCTCTCCACAATGCAACGGCACGAAAAGAGATTGGTTCTGAACTGGCAGCCTTTCTTTCATTTGTCATTATGTTTTACACACAAGGAAATTTTAATGTCTGAAGATGGGGGGTGATAAGAATAGAGTTACATGTGTTTCTTTGGCAGCCTAGTCACCAGCACTTAAATTCACTTCTGACAGTTCTCAGAATCGAAAGACCTGCAAGTACTAAACTGTCATCTGCCTGTCCATGAGAGATTTCACTTTGGCAGCATTTCAAAAGTAAAATCTCTCGCTTTCTTTATGCATATTTTCACCACCACTATATTTCTCCAAGCCATGTAAAATCCTGTACTCTCGTGGGACAGACACAAAGAGGTTTGTGCTACAGAGAGCTCTAACAGGAAAATCACCCTTGTTTCTCAACCTAGAAGTATTTTCTAAAAACTGAAAGTCCTGTACTAAAATCTGGGATTAGGGCAAAAATGGGTGAGAGTTTCCTCCAAGATTTTGAGGTGGCTGATTACAAAAGGCACTTCAACTTGATGATTTCCCAACTACTTAACGGTTAAAACCTAATGGTCCAGTTGAGACGTGGAAGACGATCCTATTATGTAACAGTTGGCTCACTTCAGCAAAGCTGCTCGCTTCCAACACGTTCTGACAGAGGAACTGGAGAAAGTCATTCAGTGGCAGTGAATGTGAGATCTCGCATGCTATCAGGGAAAGAACAAGAGGCAGACTGGAGTGAAATACCATGCCTGTCACCCAACCTGCAAAGTGACCCCACAAAAGACCCTCACACTCTCTGGGTCTATTTCTATCACATTCAAAATGAAAAACAGAGCCGGGCACAGTGGCTCATGCCTGTAATTCCAGCAGTTTGGGAGGCCGAGGCAGATGGACCACTTGAAGTCAGGAGTTGACTAGCCAGGCCAACAAGGTGAAACCTCATCTCTACAGAAAATACAAAAATTAGGTGTTTGTGGTGGCATGCACCTGTAATCCCAGCTACTCTGGAGGATGAGGCATGAGAATCGCTTGAACCCGGGGGCCAGAGGTTGCAGTGAACAGAGATTGTACCACTGCACTTCAGCCTGGGCAACAGAGAAAGACCCTGTCTCAAAATATAAATAAAAAATAAAAGGAAAGACAGTACAATATGGTGGTCAAGTTGGAGCCCTGGAGAAGCTAAATCAGCCCCTCTAACTACATCCCACATGCCTTGGATAAATTATATATCCTCTCTAGCCTCACTTTCCTTATCTGTATAGTAGAGATATTAATAGCATCTACTCCCAAGGATTGCTTTGAGAACTGAATCACAACATACATGCAAAGTATTTTCCATGTATGGCTCATCATCAGCCCTCAGTAAATGAGCTGCTACCTCTGCTGTTCTTGTTATCATCATTCCCTCCCAAACCACCACAGACAGATGAGTTTGAGGAGTCAGCCGTCCATCATAGCTGACAACTGAGGTGATAGCTTGTGTGGGGTTACTGTGGCTTCCAGGACCACCACTCTCTTCCCAGAGCCCAGAAGAATGCCTGGGGCTTTAGAGGTGCTCCTGAAATGTGTGTGAAGTGAAGGAGCAGGTGGATAAATGAATGATGAAGCAATCAGTGAACAAATGTCTTGAACGCTAGTATTACAGCCTGTTGAGGTGCCTCTTGATAGTTCTGGCAAGGGGTGGCAGCTGCTAACAGCCAAGCACTGCAAAGGACACAAACAGGAAGTCCCTCTCAGATCTGGCTGGCTGGGGGATGTCATTTCACTGTTACTACAAGACACCTTGGGGTCTGCACTTAGGGGATGTTGCAACTCTCACTAAGACTCTGACTCTAATGTAGACCTCAAGGACTTGGGACAGTTGCTAACTCCAGCAACAGCCTTAGAGAGTCAACTTTTTTTTTTGAAACAGAATTTTGCTCTTGTCACCCAGGCTAGACAGCACGGTTCAACCTCGGCTCACTGCAACCTCCACCTCCTGGGTTCAAGCAATTCTCCTGCCTCAGCCTCCCAAGTAGCTGGCATTATAAGCATGTGCCTCCACGCCCGGCTAATTTTGTATTTTTAGTAGAGATGGGGTTTCATCATGTTGCCTAGGCTGGTCTCGAACTCCTGACCTCAGGTGATCCACCCACCTCGGCCTCTCAAAATGCTAAGATTACAGGCGTAAGCCACCACAACAGGTTGAATACAAACTTTTTTTTTTTTTTTTTTTTTGAGAGAGAGCCTCACTCTGTCACCAGGCTGGAGTGCAGTGGCGCCATGTTGGCTCACTGCAACCTCTGACTCCCAGGTTCAAGCGATTCTCCTGCCTTAGCCTCCCAAGTAGCTAGGACTAAAGGTGTGCACCACTACACCCAGCTAACTTGTTTTATCTTTAGTACAGAAGGGGTTTCACCATGTTGGCCAGGATGGTCTTGATCTCTTGACCTCGTGATCCTCCCGCCTTGGCCTGCTAAAGTGCTGGGATAACAGGCACGAGACACTGGACCCAGCTGAGAGCAAACTTTTTAAGTCTAACAAAGTAGAGTGGCTGGGCGTGGTGGCTCATGTCTGTAATCCCAGCACTTTGGGAGGTCGAGGCGGGTGGATCACCTGAGGTCCGGAGTTCAAGACCAGTCTGACCAATATAGTGAAACCCTATCTCTACTAAAAATACAAAAATTAGCAGGCCATGGTGGCAGGCACCTGTAGTCCCAGCCACTCAGGAGGCTGGGACAGGAAAATCGCTTGAGCCCGGAGCGAGATGTTGCAGTGAGGCGAGATCGTGTCCAACCTGGGTGACAGAGCGATGCAAAGAGGATTGGATACTAGACAAAAGCGTGGGGTCAGCTCCCCACAGGGCCATTTGAATATCTGGTTTAAGATCCCTTCCCTCACATCCTTCATCTGCTTGGAACACTGCAGAACTAACGTTCCCAACAGAGCCTAGCAAAGCCAAAGGCAGCTTGTCATTTACGAGAGCTCTCCACGTTCAGTGGCTCTGGTGCCTCT